>NC_051176.1:238532401-238709901 GCF_013339695.2 Rhipicephalus sanguineus
AAAGATAAACGTTGTATAGGCCGGGTTCAAAGTGGGCAGAGGCAGCCGAATACAACAGTTCCACCAAATTAAGCATAAACAAATGTGCATATAGCATGCAGAGCGATCATCAAGGAGGAGGCGGAAAAGAAAAACGGAAGAACACGGAGGTTAGCCAGTTCCCTCACCCAGCTAAAAGTACATACTTTGCAAGGCGATAAAGCTTGTCTGTAAATATCCAAGAACTGAAGGGAAACACACCATAGAAGTAGCTGCTTTGCTAGTTTCTGGGGTTTACGAGTAACATCCCAGAGCAACTCAGTCTCTGATAGACGCCGTAGTGGAGGGTTCCGGTTAATTTCGACCCCCTGGGGTTATTTAACGTGCACTAACTTCGCACAGTACACGGGTTTCTAGCATTTCGCCTCCACAGAAATGCGACCGCCGCGGCCGGGATCGAATCTGCTTCTTTCGGGTCAGCAGCCGAGATACCGTAACCACTACAGGCCACAGCGGCGGCTCTTTTTTGCTCAGTTCCTTTACAAAAGCTTGCTACTATTTTTAAAATCGACCCGTTCAAGCGACCGCTTGTAGGCACTCAATGGACAGATGCATTACAGTGCCTTCTTCCCTCTTCTTTCTTTCTTTTAATCCCTTCATCCCTGCCCCCCAGTGTAGAGTAGCAAACCGGACGCGCGTCTGCTAAACCTCCCTGCCTTTCATTCATTTCCTTCCTGCTCCTCCTCCTCCTTGCTGACACTGTGCGGCATTATTGCCAAAATCACCTAGTTAATTAACTGAAAGTGGATGCGGCGTGAATTCTGAAACAGAATACAGTAACACGATGCTTAACATGGCTATACTATAGCTATACCGTACTCGAAAGAACTGCTGAAAGTCGGACTCACCTCACCGTTTTCCAATGTGACTGCTGACCCGAATGTCGCGGAATCGAATTCAGGCCGCGGCGGCTGCATTTCGATGGACGCGAAATACTAGAGGCCCGTGTACTTAGATTTAGGTGCATGTCAAAGAACCCCAGGGGGTCGTAATTTCCGGAGCCCTCCACTACGGCGTCCCTCATAATCATATCGTGGTTTTGGGATGTAAAACCCCCACAATTATTATTACTTTCCAATGTGGCACTGAGCAGAGCCTTTCCAAGGGCTGGATGCTTCGCAGGTGCGAAGGGAGCACCAATGGTCATCGGAATTGCCCCACGCGCAGAAACGCAACAAGGCCATTGCTATGCCCTGACACTGAAGTGAAAGCAACAACACTGAGGCTCGGTCAAGGCAGCATGCGCGCTACAGGAAAACAATAGAAGGAAATGAAGGAGTTCACCAAGCACGGAGAAGAAGCGATAACTAAATCAACCGAAGCCGCCACGAAATTCGGCGTTAATCTCCCTCGATTCTCCCTTCGCTGTCCGTAGCGAACCCTTCTTTCTTCCCAAGCCTATCCCCTGTGCCACGGAAGCAGCTTGGAAAAATAAGCCGCACTGGAGAAACTCTGAGTGGGTATGGAATGACGTACATTGGTTGTGGCGCCGTATGTCTTGATCAAGTGGCGGCATCCATAGGGTTTCTTACAATATTTACTAGAGGGACCTTTGACGTTGCGATCGTTCAGCCACCATGGGAATGATGGGTAGTACAAGGATTTACCAATATATAGTATTCGTGCTTGCGGCTTCAAACGCACTTATATGGCTTCGTTTGTTGTTAAAAAATTCGTGAACAGGGTTTGTGCGCTGGAGCAGACGTTTCGACAAGCAGACTTGTCTTCAAGGCTGCAACTGTTTACAAATTTTTCATCGCAAGCTTCCATCTTCTCCTGACTCCTGCCTTCTTTTTTTTTAGATGCGAAGCAGCTCTTTGACTAGCCTGTGTAACGCTGTCCCTCCGTCCGCACAAACGCGAGGCAACGCGCTTCTCTCGGCGCAGGTGTTGGAGCGGTGCCAAGTAGGTCACGCCGCAGCTGGGCGTTGACGTCACGCTCCCCTCGCACGCTTCCCTCGCAGGTGCGCTGTACGTCACTCTCTCCCTCACCCGCCGGAGCGCCCGCAGCTGCCGGCTCCAACGCCCGCTTGCCTCCCGTGTCTGCGTTTCAAACAAACGTTTACGCCAGCAAACGCTACACCGAGTTTCGCTTCAAACGAATCTTCCAGCGCTCACCGCAGCACCCTCGTTAGCGCCGTTCAACCCGTGACGCCACCCGTTCGCAACGCTGCTGCTTCGCATCCCATCAGGGTTCCCTTCGGGCAGATGGTCCAATTTTATTATTGTGTTTTGGCTTTTGCTTCGGATAAAAGAACGGCTCGGCGTGAACCGTGTGAGCTGATTTTAATTGGTGAGCCTAAAGGGTCAAGATGGTGAACCGGGACTGCTGAACCTTTGCTAACTTTATCTTGCGTCAAAGCAGCGTCAAAGCGTCAAAGCCGAAAGAACGAAGCTTAGGCAAATACCCATCATTCCCGTGCTGGCTGAAGCGTCATGCCTTGCAGCTCTCATAGACACTAGCGCCAGATTTCTCTCTGGTGTACTATTATGAACATAGAGTTTCTCACAATAATACCTAGAGGGAAATCTGGCGCCACCGTCTATGCGAACTTCTTAAAGGGACACTAAAGGCAAATAACAATTTATGTCAGAGTGAAAGCTCAATGTATGACAACGTCCAAAACGGCAGTATTATCAACAGCAGTGCCCTACTTACCGAGAAATTAAGCAAAATGTATCACACGATGAGGGCCACGAGCGGAACATTTAGGAAGTGATCCCGATGACGCGGGAGAGTCTCTGAATACAATTAATCACTAGTAATCAAACTAGCTGCAATAAAAAAAGAACCTTCCGTGCTTCAACGGGCGTAATAAAATGCTGCTTGTTCGTTTGTTTGATTCATGCAAAAAAGAACCTCTTTGGCGTTGCCATGGGGAACGGCGCGCGTGGTTCAAAAGTTCCGTTTTCGCCGAACTGCGCTTCGCCCGGCGCCCTGCTTCGCTCACGCGGTCGCGTCTCAGTGGTAGTTTCGGTATCGCGTACTGCCGCGTGTGTTTTGCACGCTCGTGAAAGTCGCTCTGATAGAAAGTTCGACAAAATACCGCATGCATGTGATGTTGCCGGATGCCCGAATGGTGCACGCCGCCAGTGCAGGCCGCCGCGCAGTAAAGGCGTGCAACGTTGGGCACGGCAACAGTGACGTGCGAAATACCGCTTTCAGGCGGGTGATTTGAAGTGCGCTAACGCGATGTGGACCACTAAAACAGGATTTTATTTCAATATAAGCACTTCATTGGCATAAAAGTAGCACTACGAGGTTTCTGGACCGCTATTTCAACAATCAACGTCGACTTAATATTTTCCTTTAGTGTCCCTTTAAGGGATGCCGCTGCCGCGATGGGAATGACTGTTTATGCGCCTGCGAGGCTCGTGTTGGCTGGCGTTGAGCGAGGCTTCGGCTAAAAAGCGGATACGACTGCGCAAATAAAGCTTCAATAAAACAAAACTTTTATAAACGGATGTTATTCACGCGTATTATATTCTAGAATAAAAGTCCACTCACCTGTACGGCATAACAATCAACGAAAAAAAGAAACAGGCGACAAGCAGTCGCAGAGTGAACGCTGCCTTGTTGTCTGCCTTCCAAGTTTAGTGCCGTTCGTTACTTTTTACGCTTCGTAAAGCTGTACATCGACGAGAAGTTTCCGAAGTTAAATAAAACTCGCTTCTGTGCAATGATAAAAAAATAAAATAGCTTACTACGTGCTCCCCCAGCGCGAAATTAAACCATTTGACGCAAGGAACGCGTTGAACCCAGACGCGTCTTCGGGGTGTCCGGGCTCTTCGTGAAAGACGCCAATCAGAGCCAAGTCCGAAGCTCACATATCCCAGCATTTCCATGCGTCAGTTTGCCCTCTAGGTAAGTGTAAGAAACTCTATGATTATGAAGCTCTTTGGCGCCATCTAAAGCGTAGCCGGCGCTACGATGGCATCGGCGCTTCGGACGTATACAGCCGACCGATTATTAAAGACGATAGTCTTTCTTGGCGAACTTAAACGCAGAAATTTTGGTCTATCTGTCTGTCTTTCTGTTTGTTGGTGTGTCACTCGATTCAGCCACCCGGCCAAAGTTGAACCACTTGCTTACCGCCCACCCATCTTGAACTGGTACGGCTATTCATAATTGTGAACGTTGTCGATCAAAAAGCAAACATTACGCATATCTGAGGCGCAACATCACTAGGTAAGTATCAGGTGGTGTGTTCCTTTAATAGAAAATACATAGATACGTAATTCTAGAGACCCTAATTTCTTAAGCTGCGCTGAAAATGCGACTGCGCTGAAACTTGCCTCCCTCCGTGCCAGGGTTGCCAATGGTGGCTACTTTTCGCCAAATTGGCGAATTTGAGGGGCCCGTGGCGACCTAAAATTATGAATGGCGACATGGCGAATTTTTGGCGATTTTCGGCTTACGTCTCCACTGAGTTATACATCCTAAGCTCAGTGCCTTCGATACGAATGAGCGGCAACATTCACTGTATTTTTCTTGGTTTTAGACGTAAGAGTAGAATGTGCATATTACGCGTCATTCCGTATGTCCGTCCTGCAACTCGTGTGTATCTCCTCAATTCATCTAGAGGCAGGAGGTACGGGAACGTCCCCCAGAGACATTCTAGCTAAATGTAAACCGCGAGGGGGCAGTAGCTTTCGGCGCTTTAAGCTTCTCTAAAGTTTCGCTTCTGAAGGGGCTAGGCGACGGGTTGGCCGCGTGTTCCGACCATTTGTTCCGCCAAAGCTCCAACTGTTCTGAATAGCTTGGCGACTTATTCACTGTTGCAGTAACCTCAATTCAGCTAGCTCGTAAAGACTGTTTTGGAATAGCGAAGAGAGGAGGATACGCGGCTGTTTGTGCAATAAAAAAAAATATTTATTGAGGAATTTTCCACTGTTATCGGTGGGCGTGTGCAATGACAATTGCTATACAACATTTTACATTGCCTACCTGTTCATTAATAACGCATCGGATTGACGCGTGTAGATATAAGTGACTGTAAGAAAGGGTCGGTAGCGTCTGGTATCATATGAGTTCACACTGAAAAGGTGTAAGATTCACTAATGATCGGTTCCTTTAAGACTTCTGTCGTGTTACCTTCAATAAACCTTTTATAATCCTTTTAATTCATATAAGGGTACGTAGAGCTGTCTACAGACAACGCTTTCAAAGTTTTCGCCCAAGGTTTACGACACTTTTAACTTTGAAACGAGCGGACAGGGATGGAAGGATATCATGAGCGTTTCATTCATTCACCCTTGCGCCACCACGCACATCTTGCGGCTAGTCGGAGAGGCAGCACCATGCACTCCCATGGTGAAGCGGGCGATACGACTGGCATTGAGAAACGTCCATATAATTTACGGGTCTTGGATGGTACTGTATTCTATGGGGCTATACGTGAGAGGAAATTTTTATTACTAGGTATGACGCACATATCAAGAATGGCGACTTTTTTGGCGAGGTTTGTAAAAAAAATGGCGACTTTTGGCGACTTTTTGCTCGTCATTTGGCGACATTTACTCGAAAGTGAGTGGCAACCCTGCTCCGTGCCCTCTGTACGAGCTCATTGTTGTGTTTCGGTTTCGGTTCAGTATTGCACTGTACGAATGCCATGGGGCGCCGCTCTGGCATTCCTGTTTTACCCAGGCGACGTGTAAATAAAAGTCTGTGGAGAGTACTCGTTGAGTGCGGACGTTTCTTCTGCTTCGGCGCTTCGCGCCAAACCGCGTGTTCGGGCTGGCTGGCGTCCCCGCCGGTCGCGTTGGTCACCGCCGGTCTTCGCCTGCTGCTGCGCCGGGACTACCAGCCCGCAACACAGCACTAATGTTTCCCGACGTATTGCCAGATGGCGTCCATATCTCACGCAGCGCGTCTTCTATCGTCTTTAGACGACATTTGCAGCGAAGCACGCAAATACGCGGCCACTTTTTTAACAGAACCGCGCGAGCGTCGACTGGCCGACCGGACAGCGCAGTAACGGCGCGAAGCGACGCAGATCAGCAAGAGCAGCGCGTGTGCATCAAGTCCGGTCAACGCGCATGTTTCATCTGCTAGGCTCTTCCCACCAGCACGACACAGCACCCGGCATGGTTAAGTTGTTGCAAGCTTCCTGGCTTATCGGGGAAAGCAGGAGCTGTCGTTGAGAAGCAAGAAAGCTTCCACTGAGTTAAACGTGAAAGGGGTGGTGTCATGCCTGTGGGAAGAGCCCAGCAGACGAAACTTGCGTTTCGTGTTAACTTGGTGCGCATGCGCTGCACTTAATGATCTCCGTCCCTTCGCTCCGTAAGGAAAGATCGGCCGGCTGATCTAGAATTACTGTATACTATCTCTGGTAGCATACACAAAGTGTCTCAAGAAATATGAGTCCGAAAATCTTTCAAAATAAGGGAAATGCGATATTTGCTCGCTTTCTTCATAATTATTTTTTTCTGTAGCGGCAGACATCTTAAGATGGGTCAAGATATCATTTGGGACAGTACGTAATTAAGCAAATTAAATTAGTTACCTGAGATCGTACGTGCGCTGGGAACACGTGTATTGTTGCACTGTCACGAGCGAAAGTGATCTACAAGTGTGAGCATGTATACATCTTGCGCCACCTACCGCTTAGCACTTCGACTAGCCTGGCCGCTATACTAATACAGTTTGCATATCCGTTGCCGGGACGGCTGTTCGCTCCATCTAATGGACCGCCTATAGCTTTTAAGTGCGTATAGCATTCCTTTAGTTGCCTCCTGGCCATTTGAACTGACTGGGTATGTAACCGCAAGTGTTGCAGCCGCAACTCGCGCGCGCGCGCGATTAACATTAGCGCCGGACACATGTGCCGCCACTAACATAAATAAACAGTTAAAAAACGTTCCGACAGTTGCCTTCAAACTCAAGGCCTGATACCCTTACAAAAATGGATTTAGACAGTCTATAGAGTGTCTGTAGTCTTCTTGTAGACAAGTTCGCCTTCATGTAGATTTAGTATTTTGCCTAAAGAAAATCATTTGACAATCTAGACAAAAGTTTATAAATCCGTGTCATTATTTGTCTAATTGCGTTCTATAGATTGTCTATAAACAAAAGTTTTAAAAAGCGTATGGTTCTTTTTTTTCTATTGTTAGTCTATATACAATCTATAGACAAAAGTTAAGTTGATGAAGTTTGTGTTTTGTCTAATCCCATTGTATAGATTGTCTATATACAAAAGTTGATAAATTGGTGTTATTTCCTACTGTCAAATCCCAGTCTATAGACTGTCTAAAGACAGAAGCTAAAGTGGAGTTATTTAATTTTTTGCTGAAAATAAGGTTTTTCATTGAAATTTTATCAGACGTGTGTACTTTATGCAATTTTGCTACCTTTTTGTTTATATAACATCTAAGCATGCACTCCTTATTGCCGCATTGGGCCCTAGCTGTAAGGTATGTTAAAAAAGAACTAAGGGGGCTCATTAATTAATTGAACCACAATGTGAAACTGAGCAGGAATGCGTTTTTGTATATCTCATTAACACATTCTGGCGCACATGGCACATATATATTTCCCCTCGTAACTCGCATGCTCACATTACAACTAAAGATGTTTCCAGTAAGTATGTCGCACTCGATCTATGGCTCACCGACTGGATGTACTGCAAGGACTGTGTGGTTCTTTCCGCCTTCGTTGCTACAATGCAAAGGGCAATGTATTTCGCGGAACACTGGAAATCGCAGCTTTGAAGCGGGACGATGGGCAAACAGTGAACAGAGTACAACCACTCTTTTTCAAGATACAAATAGCAGGGCCCACTGCAGTGCTTTCATTTTTGTTACTATTCAATATACAGTATTTCGCCATTCTTTTCATATACGAAGCACTGTGCCTAGAAACCAATTTTGTTAAAAATATTTTGCGAATTAGCTGTGGCCCTTTCGCTAGCTCATTATATTTGTTCATTTTCACGACATTTTCAGAAGGTAATATGTTAATTAAGATGTTCTTCAACAAATATGCATTTTTCTGTTTTCATTACGACGACGTGCAATGTAATATTAAATTGTGTTTCAGTAAGCGATTTCAAATTGATAATGTGTGTATGCACTTGCTTACATCTCCCGCTTAGAATATATTAATTTAAATTAACAGGGAACATCAATAAGAAAGAACTTGCAACTGAATCGCCCTAAGGTCGAGGCATCGATGGTGACACTGGCTCGGTGCAAATTTCAAAGAGATATCACTCGGCACTGCGGACACTTGCTGTCAAAGGCTCAAGTTTTCCACATGCTTGTGATCATACACACAGACACGGCCGTGAGGGCAACAGCTGTTACAGATAGTGGTAAAAACGGACCGTTCGTTACATATACTGTACACGAATGGTCCACGAACGGTATGTTTAAACAGCAAGCACTGGAAATACAATTGAAGAATCGCTCAGAAGCGGCCTCCCCACTAAGAAGTTGCTTTTTCGTTCAGGCACTGCCGTGAAGGCCAAACCCCATATACGCGAAAATGCACGCGACAGCGACGAGCGACGCGACATAGATCGCCTTCGGGCAAGCGGTCGCTTGGATGGGCAAACCCCATTCACGCGACGCCCTCGGCGAGCGATCTCCACTGTTGCTGGCATGAGGGCGTTTACTCGTGCCAAAAGTGGCCCATTCTCAGCGGTATGCAATGTAAAATACGATGTTTTGTTGCATAATGGCGCATAAAATGTTTATCATTGTCTTGCAGCATTTTTTTCGATCCCATCACTGCTGCTACGTGCTGCCAAGCCGCGTCGCAGACGGCGCGGGTCCCAGCGTTCGCGTTCAACAACGTCAACATTGCGCTCGTCGCCGTTGGTCATGTTGATGAACGTTGTTGTTGATGTGCGTCGATAAGAAAGTGGCGGCAATCAGCAATACGTCACTGATGCATCTTATTCCGGCGTTTTGCTATTGGCTGCTTGAGCACAGCACTTCCGGGTGACGAGCGACGGACATGCGACGGATTCCAAATCTGAAAAACCGAGCGATCGCGCGAAATCGACCACGCAACACGTCGCGCGAACGGCTCGTTTCGTCGCTCATAGCATCGCTCGTCGCTGTCGCGTGAATTTTTGCGCATATGGGGTTTCGCCGTTTCGCCTTGAATCGTGAAGGGGAGAAAAGCGAGAACCGGTGCGGCAAACGAACGGAAGAGGGCGCGCAGCTGCAACTCAGTTTCAAATCGCTCGCTGAGCGAGAGCCAATCAGTTCAAACCAGGGGGCGCGCAGGCGCACTGACGTTTAAGCCGTTCAGGCAGTTGACGCATTTGAGGTGTTTGAGGGTCGTTGTAAAAGAAGTTCTTGCAGCGCAGTGTGTAATGCCGAAATAAGTTTGTTGCGTGCATGTATTTTTACCACGTTGCATAATATTACGTGCCGGTATCGTCGCTGGAAGTCGTGGAATGGACGCGTACTTACACCGCGTGTCGGGACGGACGCATCGTTGTTTGACATGGAATCGTTGACGGCCATGTGTTGTCGTAGCCCCAACGAGCGCGAAGCTTTGAACAAGATCACAAGCTCGCGCCTTTTGACGAGACTGTCGCCACAGCGAATATCGCTCTTCGGTGAGTTCAAGAACGTTGCCAAATCGCGTGACTGTGCATGACGACTTTGTGTAGGTAAGATTGCCCGAGCGGCGAGCTGCCATAATAGAGATGGTGTGCAAGAGGAAGTGTTTGATACGAAAGTATGCCTTGTACTAGTGTCTCTGCCTTCTGTGGTGTTCGTTATACGCTTGCGCGGAGCCGTTGCCGTGTGCGTCGATTAGAGCTAAAAACAGCCTGAAGAATACGCGTTGCATTGCGCGATGCTATGCTTGTGTTATGCAGGCCTTGTGTTGTTTCGCCCTTCTTCCTTGACTGTATGATACACAATGCAGCATCCTTGCATGAAATGACGTGCACATGCCTTGTCACTGTAAAATTGAGTCTGCTTTTAAACATTACTGGTCGCCCCGTACCCTTTCTATGGTGAAAATGCAACAGACGTTATCGTTCAATAAGCATAGTTACCCGCCACGGAGGTCTAAATATATAGTTGTTAAGGCGCTCGACTGCTGACCCACAGGTCGCGGAGATCGAATCCCGGCCGCGGCGGTCGATTTGCTTGAGGGCTCGCGAAGTGCTTGAGGCCCGTGTTCTTAGATTTAGGTGCACGTATAAAAAACCCCGGTTGGTCAAAATTTCTGGAGCCCTCCACTAAGGCGTCGCTCATAATCGTGGTTTTTGGATGTTAAACCCCATCAATTATTGTTATAAGCATGGTTATAGTTAACTATACGTGCAAATCAACTTTATAAAAGTAGACGGGTGTGCAGATAGAGAGACACATGTACACACACGGCGCGGTCATGCATACGCCATGCTGCTCAGAGGCTATGCTCAGAGGCTCAGAGGCTGCTCAGTGCCGCGCTCGTTTTTGCAAAGAATGGACGTAATTGTTCTATATCAAAGATTTTAGTCTGTCTGTCGCGGATCGTAGCTCTTGGGTGTGTACAGACACAACCAAATCAATCGATTAGCCAAGGGGAAGCATAGCGGACTTTAATTGTTGGCTTTAACTGTAGTGTAGTAATAATGGCCTAAATTGAAATGGAATAAAGTGAACGGAAAATCGCCCTTTGCGTTGAGAGTTTGTCACGTGGCACGCGATCTTTCCATGAGGCGGCAGCTGACCGATAAAACGTCGCATGCGAACTTGAGGCATAAGTCAGCCGGGGCAAGGACTTCGCGGTGAATGAAAGAAAAAAAGGGGATTTTTGGTGGGCCTCGTTTCTTTTTTATACACAACCAAAACGATCGAAAAGATCCCCTTCTTTCGTAGATTCAGCGAGGGCGTCGCCCCGGTAGACTTAAAGCATCAAGTTAACATGCGATGGTTTATTGGTCAGCTGCTATTTGGTGCTAAGACCCCACCGCGGTGGTCTAGTGGTTATGGCGCTCGACTGCTGATCCGAAGGTCGCGGGATCGAATCTCGGCCGCGGCGGCTGCATTTTCGATGGAGGCGAAAATGATTGAGGCCCGTGTACTTAGATTTAGGTGCACGTTAAAGAATCCCAGGTGGTCCAAATTTCCGGAGCCCTCCAGTACGGCGTCTCTCATAATCATATCGTGGTTTTGGGACGTTAAACCCCAGATATTATTATTATTACGTGGTGCTAAGATCAAGTGCCACGTGATGCCCTCTGTCAAAAATGAATGTTCCAAACTCGCCACCTGGGCTACATGCGGTGCTGGCTGAGACTCCTAGGGATAACAAATACATAAGTACCCAACGAAGTAAACGGGGAAGCGCCAGACGTGTAACTAGAAGGTTGTGGATTCAGATCCCACCGACGGAAAGGGTGAGGTTTCGTCCACTGTAATCAATTTCAACGTACGCCATTATTACTACACTACAAGTAAAGGGACACTAAAGAGAAACAATGAATCGGTTTAGATCGATAAATTGGGCTCTGAGAACTCTAATGTCGTTAATATCGCCACCATAGGTTTATTAATAGAGGAGAAAACCAAGGTCAAAGTTTCGTTTTTAAATTTCGCGCCGAAATCTTCCCGCGTGACGTCACTGATTTCAAAGTGTATTTATCTTATTCTGGCGCCATTTGCTCAATAAAATTACCCCAAACTTGGTATGTCAAGTCTCTGGCCCCCTCAGAGGACAATGCACTTCATTTTTACCGATTAGGAACTACGTAGTCCCTAGTAGGCGCCGTCAAAACATTTAACGTCACGGCGAATGGTGTGGAAACTTCAAGGTGGCGTCGCCACCCACATTTTGTTTTTGCGTATTTTCGTGTTTACTAAGCATCTTCTCGCAGCAAGCGTGGTGGTTTTGGTATCGTGAAAGAGTAATTTACTAATATGAGAAAAATCGTTTTGCTCTTCAGTGCCCCTTTAAAGACGACAATTAATGTCCACTATGCTTTCCCTGGCTTAATTGTCTGTTCGATTAATTTGTTTGTGTCTAACAAAGAAACGAGGCCCTCGAAAAAATTCCCATTCGCTCGTTCATTAGGTTTGTACACGAGGCTTACTGTAAGGCAACTCATTTGTCTGAAACACGTTTTGAACTGGTAGTAACAGTAAGTACACACATACAACTACAAACTTAATTCATTCGAAGTAGCACACTACGTATATGTAAATTATCGTTGGTGGATGTGAGCTTCAGTTCAATTAAACTTGTTAAGCGAGTTCATGATCTCCTTGTTGCTGTATCTGTGTGAGAAAAATTGGGGCAAATATTGGTCCTGCCACTCCATATTTTCCTTGTTTGATGAACCATACATCGTCTGTCTAGTAAAAGTTCTATTAACGGAGAAGTAGCTTCGTTACATTGTATGCAAAAATGGGTCTGCATTTGTTTTTCGCGCATGCTTTGTCGTAAGTTTTTACATTTTTGTATCTTTTCCTGATTAAAGCTCTGTTGTAAGTCACCGCTTGTGCTTGTCATTCTTTTCTGTGTGCTTTGCCTCGTTTTCTTTTCCAGAATTTATTGGGATAAATTTATACATCACTAATCTACAGGAACTGCCTCTGGGCAATCTGTAGACCACAGTATATTTGTGAGGTAATAAGTCCGTAGACACTCTATATACTGGGTCATAGGAATAGCCTATGGATAATCTACAGACATTTGTCTGTGGATATTTTATAGACAAAAGTAAACCAAAGTAGATTTATATGAGCCTATAGACTTTTGTTTATAGACATTCTGCAGACATCGGTTTAAACGCATGAATTTTTATTAATCTACAGACCTTCTATAGCCAATCTATAGACTTAGACTTTCTTGTAGACTGGTCTATAAAAACGAGTGCGGCCACTATTCCATAGACTGTCTATAGACCAGTCTAAAGAACTCAGCTATAGAACGTCAATTGATTTTATAGACAGATATCTACAAACTTTATATAGACTATCTAAACATATTTTTGTAAGGGTATAACGACTACCTCACTGCTCTTTTTTTATTATTATTTTTAAAGCGAGAAACTCGTATGTCGTTTGAGTAAGAAAATCTGGCGTCCGGCGTTGACTTGGCGTCGACCAGCGTTAGCGTAATCACGAATGGTACCGAAATTCTTGTGACGTTAAATTCAATTTTAGTTATGCCGCTGGATTAGGAGTACACACTAAAGTGAATTCAGAGTAAATTGAAAGTGAAATTAAAGTTAATCAACGTACATTAAGTGAATACAGAGTGAGTAAACGTACATTTATTTGAACCAAGAGAATTAAGAGTGCATCGCAAAGCATAGGAGCCTGTGAACTCCTTAACGTTAGCTAAAGGGATGAGGTGACCTTTTGCCTTAAAATGTTGTCAGTACCCCCCCCCCCCTCCAACTATTCACATTAGTACTACACACACTAAAATTGCACACGCATGCACAAAAACACAGATTATTTCAAAAAGTCCAAAGCATCTTCGAAATTAAGGCAAACAAACCAAACCGTCCAGAGTGCAAGCAACTCCACAACGGGCTCAAATGTGTCAACCACACAACACTCTTGAGCAGCTTCTTCTCGGAAAACAGGCAGACGTGGTCGAGAGAGGCGGTCTGTCGATCATGCGTCTCCTCTACAACAAATGAAGTCCTGATAATATGAACAAATCATACGGTGTATTGTTGCTGCTCTTTTTGAACGGGAGGAACCGGTGCGTGTACGTGTGCCTGCTCTCGTCTATGGTTCATTCATGCCTCTATGTACACAATGTTTTCTGAAGATGTGATTGCGGCGTGTATTTACCAGGGTAGTCACATGAAGTAATAAGCGATTATTAATTAGTGTGAGAAGGCTATGTCATTTCCACTTCGGCGTCTCTGATAGGCTGTGTCGCTTTGGGGCGTTAAATCCCATAAGCGAAACAATCGTACCGTTTAATTATTTTTTATTTGATGTTATGCTTTTGTGACAAATTCTAATATACGAAAATACCAACGGCACACGCAAACCAAATAGGTGTAAACCTATTGTCAGGTAATTGTAGTTCACTAGTGAACCCGCCACGGTGGTCTAGTAGGTGCGCTCGACTGCTGACCCGCAGGTCGCGAGATCGAATCGCGGCCGCGGCGGCCGCATTTTCGATGGAGGCGAAAATGCTCGAGGCCCGTGTTCCGAGATTTAAGTGCACGTTAAAGAACCCCAGGGGGGTCAAAATTTGCGGAGCCCACCACTACGGCGTCTCTCATATCGTGGTTTTGGGACGTTAAACCCCAACAATTAATATATTATTAGTAGTATAGTTAACTAGTGCTATAATTACCGCACTTTTCTTCCTTGTCCGTGCTTTCTCGCGCTGTTTACAATTAATAGGATAGTGATTGTCACGGTATTAAAGTTACTACCTTTGTATTTCTCTTCGCTGTAGGTAGTTGAGCGTCATGGTATAGTAAGGTTACAAACTTGGCAGTTACTACATAGGTATAGTGAATGTTGTGACAAATGCTTACTACCTAAGTATAGTAAATACCTCTACTTTTGTTTTTAAGGGTGCAGTTGTGAAGAGCGCAAGTTCTAGGCAGCGTTATCGCTATCATGGGGACAGTGATTCAGCCCAACTTAAATTTTAATTTAAACTTAGCAGGTTTAACGTGTCACATCCACCTTGTTGTGAGGCACGCCGTAGATGAGGACTCCGGCTTAATTTTAACCGCCTACGTTTGTTTAACGTGCTCCTAAAGGCGGGTGCTCTTGAATAGGCTGCATGTAAATGCGGCCGCTGTGGTCAGGAATCAAACCAGCGTCCTAGCAGCGCAACACCTTAGCCGCTAAGCTACCATGGCGGGTTCAGTTCAACCCAGTTGGCTCAGAAGCGGTCGAATATCGATAGCGATGCGCCCGCCACGGGCGGACGCTTGCACGACTCAATAACGACGCCAGCGCCGGCGCTCGCTCATATCGATACTCTTTCGCACTAAGTCATGAAACGTCAAAGTACCACCTTGCGTAAATATTTAAGGCGATAGCGTTAAAGACCCCGTGTCGCAGAAATTCCGGTGTCGGCATCGGCGGCGTTGATTGTGAGCGAAAATCGGCGCTGTCCGTGAGCTAAAAATCAAACAATAAAAATAATACACCGTCTCCCGCTAAAGGGGACCAGAGCACTTGCACGATCGCGTTCCGTTGGCGTTCACTGGGCATACCGACCTCGGGTCGTGGAACGCGAAGAGGAACACTACGCGCGTCGTGTTTTCCCTCTAGCCTGGCCGTTAATTCTCACAGGGCGTGCGGGGAACGTCGACAGGCGCGCGAGAGAGAGAGGCAGCGTAGGAGAGGAGAGAGAGGGGGAGGGGACGCACATGCTCTGGCCCTCATCGCGGCCCTGCGCAGGAGAGAATTTCGGCATGTCGAGCCCGCATTTCAGAGGAGCGAACCGAGGCAAGCGCTGGACTGAACGCGCGCAGTTCTCTGCCATTTGAAGGAGAGGAGACTAGAGGAGGAGAGTAGCGTATGCGCCGTGAGAGCAGAAGCGAGAACGCAGGAGAAGCGCAAGCAGGTGCTGGTAGAGAAGTGGAGAGAGTAACGCGCAGCTGTTGGAGAGAGGGAACGAGGAGAGTCGCGCATGCGTAGTGTGAGTGCGGACCACAACGCTGCGTGCGGATGACCACGCCGCGTTACATACCCCCGAGCAAGAGATACTTCGCACCTAAAATCAGGGGTTCGAGCCGGAATCGAATCTAGGCATTCTGTGGAGCAGTCAGGTGTACCACCACAGAGCCATGCCAACGCTTGAAACTGCTTCGGAAAAAGACTCTCTACAGGCGTCATGTAGTGCAAGGAGTGTCGTTAAAACAGTTATAGAATAGGGTTCGTAGCGTTAGCGTTGCTTGGGTACGGTCAAAATTTTAGAGCCTTCTCCTCAGTGGTCGTCGACTGTGATTGCAAAGTGATCAGCTGCACTACCATCCGCACTTCTAGTTCCAGCGTTGCGGAGCAGGTTGCCATTGCTCCTGCATTGACGGACGGTGTGCATGACACAATTTATTCAGACTCCAAGGCCGCTATCAAGGCCTTTCAGATGGACATGGTGGCTCCCCAGGTCCTACAGATCATTCACAAAGTCAAAGACCTCAAAAATCACTCATTGGTCTGGTTTCCTGCGCACCTTGGAACCATTGAGGGTGCCTCGCTCAATACCAACGAGGAGGCGCACTCGGCTGCACGAGGTTTGACTGACCGTGTGCCGGGTAACGCGTCATCTCCTGGGCGACCCGAGCCTCTTTGCCAGACCAGACCTCTCAAATCCTGGCCGTCCAGAGGGCCCGCGGGAGGGCCGTCAGGTTTAACCTGATGGTCCCCGAGTGGGCCTAGCCAGGTGACGTTGAGTTTACTCGCGTCTATTGTGGACCGAATAAAGTTGTTTCACTCACTCACTCACTCACTCACTCACTCACTCACTCACTCACTCACTCACTCACTCACTCACTCACTCACTCACTCACTCACCACGGGAGCGCGTGGCAAACAGCACCGCAGCGACTTCTGACGGCTGTTTGCGAAGCTCGAGAGCGCTCACTGCGCACCGGAACGCCAGAGAAAGCGCAAGGATCCATTTCTGCAGCAGCCGAAGAAGCACCGAGCGATGATATCGTGACGAAAATACGTAACTTGTACTGGCAGTGCTCCATGCACGCCGTTATCTACGCCTTGTTCCCAGACGCTCCGCGGTGCGAAAAACACGCTTTGCGTCAGTTTTTCCGAAATCGACATAGGTGATAAGATTAGCCAGCAGCTTTCATTCGCGGAATTAATGCATGCTGCAATTGCTTGTGGTGCTCGATGCAAGTATCCTGTGCCCATTCACATGCGCTATGAAACTTGACGTCGCCCCGCCACGGTGATCTAGTGGTTATGGAGCTCGACTGCTGACCCGAAGGTCGCGGGATCGAATCCCGGCCGAATCCTGCCCAAGAGGGTAGCGTATGACGCATGCGCAGTAGCGACAAACACTAACGCAAAGCCTTGCGTAGCTATTCTAAAACTGCCTACGTGTACTATTGTGTCGCAGGAGTACGGAATGGACCATGTGAACTGCGCATCGGTTAGGTGGTTTAAAGGCTCACCAATTACGAAGCGCTCAGGCATAATTGATCACTAGAGACCGGATTATAGGCAAATACCTATTTTGTTCATTGCTCTCCTATCGCGCCACTTTCATATATGAATCAGCATGAATTAGAGATTAAGAAGGGCTTTTATAGTGCTTATAAATGCCTATTTTAGGCGTTTGTGCCTAAATGCACGTAAATGCCTGCAAATGCCTATATCAAAATTGGCGCCTATATGAAAATTATAGTTAGCCTTAAGCTTCACTTTCGATTGCAGTTTGATACTGCTATTCATGTTACCGGGCAACAATGACTGTTCGGAACTGTATGGGGTTCAACCTACTCCTATTGTTCAACTAACTCCAGGAAAACAAAAGTGAAAGCCGTGTTCCTGAAGGCACCCTCTCGCGTACGCTCTTTCAAGAAGTTGCCGTTCGTACTCGTTCCGCCAGAGCCGATCGTCACACGTTGGCGAACATGGCTAGAAGCTGTTGAGTAATACAACTGCTACTTTTCGGACATCAAGGTCGGGATTAACGGCTTTTCAAGCGACGAGAGTACTTTAGGATGACTGCCAGTTGGGCGTGTTGGTATAGGTTCATGATGAAACAAGCGCAAAATATACGAAGACTCAGAAAGGACACAGGACGAAGCGCTCCTTCCTGTGTCCTTTCTGAGTCTTCGTATATTTTGCGCTTGTTTCATCATGGACGAGAGTACTACACACTCTTAGAAAAAAAAGTTAGTAAACAGCTAGTAAATGCATGCATTTACCGGTTTCGAGCACATTTTACTACATTCGTGGCATTTCTTTACTAGCAAGCAGCTGGTAAAGCTTGTAAATTTTGTCGTTATACTAACCAGGGAGGCTTTCTTGACGTTTTTACCAGGTAACTACTAAGCCACCTATGTGTCCAGATGCTTCGTATATGCCGTAGTATATTATTCCGTAATTTTGACAGCCTTATGCAATATTTAGACAAAGTTTAATTTTCCTGATTATTTTAGAATAAGTTTCGTGCTACGCGATGGCACGCATGCGTGCAAACAGTAGGGTGCCAGTTACTGGGCACAAAACATCGATCATTCCTCTAAGTTCTATGACTGCTAAACGGTGCACGGTGTGTTATCCCAAAGTAGGCACATAAATAGCCGCCAAGCTACTGTTAGAGCAGATGCGAAGGGAAACAGAAAGTCGCGTACGTCTCAATTCTTGAAACTCTGTGTGTGCTCGTTTGTGGTCCGTTCCTGTCTCTGCGTGAGTAGCTGTGTACTAATTACATGAAGTAATTAGCGATTAGGGTAACAGGAGAATGCTGTAGCACTTAATTTTTTAGAAACGAGGCAGTTTCGCGCTGGGCTTTTTCCGTAGTTCCGTCGGCGAACGTCCGCTTTCTACCAGCTGGCTATGCGCGCGCTCGCGCCAAGGAGAAGTATTATTCCTCTTGTTCTTCGACCGCCTTGATGATGATACGTGCAGAGCACTTTAGGGGCCCGGGCTGCCGTATGCTCTCCTAGCTTGGCGCAACGCAGACAAAACCATGTGTGCTGGCACGCGCTAGCGCGTTCGGGCCTGCGTAAGGGGCTGGGTAAGAGGCTGTGGCCTCTCCCCCTTACACTCTCTCTGCAATCATGTGATGGCGTCGGCGAACGAGATTCTGCAGACGCGCGATCAACCAACGCGTTGTATTCGCCGCGAGATCGGGCTATAGGTGGCAGCACCGTCGCCGCGTTTGTGTGGATAGGCGGTCGGCGACGCGTATACAAATGTACGCAGCGGCGCTTCGCCGTGGTTTGAGTCGATTGTTGGCGAGTAAAGCGCGTTGACTGCAGCCTAATGGTGATGTATGTGCCCTCCATTGCCACATCAATGCACGCGACCGTCCTAACGTACCTATTAATTGTGAGAGAAGTGCAATCTGCCAATCAATGGGGTACTGGCCTTCAGTTACATTCGTGTTTTGCCATGTGCTCGATGTTTTTTCTTGCTTTATTTGCACGTGTTTAAATTGTTTTTTGCCTATACCACAATATAAAATGTGTTGCGCGACTGAGCCATTGAAGTACTTACTTCTTGCTCTAGCGGCTACAAAGAAAAAAAAGCCTGTATTTCTGCGTAATTAGATGAAGTAGATTAGTAGAACTTTGTGCACTCTGCTTTTCTGTTTGCACGAATGCGCGTATTGCCGTAGAAATGCGTGGATTCAGGTCTTTTTTACCGCTTACCATCCTCTGCAAACGCTAGTTCATGCTTTGCGGTATCACAAGGATTTCCAAATCAGCAACATGTCACGAGATGGTGTCGCTAAAATTCTGCATTCACACCTCGACATTTAGTACTTTCTTTGTTCGTTTAGGACGACGCCGAATGAACTATGTGACGTGCTTGAACGAGAAAGCGGTACCCACTTGAAATGATTTTGGCGAATGGACGGTACGATGGTTAGACCTAGCGCCATACCGACACGGGGGTGTACTCACTTATTAGAGTGCATACAAGTCTCGTAAGGCGAAATGCCTATGTATATCGTGTAGGCATACGTACAAGCATCTGATACTGTGCTAGCACAACGGAATAAGCTGTAATCTGATGACGCGCATGACGTACGCACATATGCGAACACGGTGTGGCTAGCAGACGACGCAAGGAGCCATCCACACCGCGGGGTTTCGTCCGCTCGCCGCTAGGTGCCGACTCTGCTCGATCTGTTCGGGCCTGTGTAAGGGGCTGGGTAAGACGCTGTGGCCTCTGCCCCTTACACTGCCTCAGCAATCACGTGATGGCGTCGGGGAACGAGATTCTGCAGACGCGCGATGAACCCGCGTGGCATGCTCCAACCACAGTTCGGTACGAGTAACAGCAACAGTAACTACAGTGAATTCATGGTGTGCTCCACTTGCGAGGACGCGTTAACATCGAGCAAGGTGCCCGTGATGAACGGAACTTTAGGTCGACCCATGCGCTGCTTCGCATCCCCACATGGTTCCCTTTAGTGGTAGATGGTGTAACTTTTTATTTAATGTCATATATTATTCTGCAATAGAATTAACTTGGTATGACAATATACAAGGCACATATAAACCAAACAGGAGTAAACCTCTTCTTGGGTAATTATAGTTCACTAGTGTCATTGCGGTACTAAGTTGCAAGGGCGGTACTATCAACATAGCGAGAAACCAACAGTTTGAGATGGTACTCATCACTAGCTAACGAGGTGGTGGATTTCACTAAGCCGCATTTTACTTCCTTCACTTACTACGAGGTTAGGGCTTTTTGTGACAAGTAAACGGTTAGTATTTAGTTAGTCATTATACAGATTTTTTTTTTCAAGAGTGCAGTCAGGAAGGCTCAAGCTGTCCTCTCTCTGGATAGCCTGCAAGGAGACCTCGCCTACTTGTGCGCCAACATCACGTTCCTCGCAAACACTATCAGGAAACTTGAACGTTCGGGAGAAACTCTAATTGCCAACGTTGCGCTAATTCTCCATGTACAGCAAAAAAATTGCCACCGTTCCTGAGGGACCAGTAGCCGAAAAGGCTCGCGCGAAGTTACAATCGGTCTTGGATAAGAACGGGAGATTTTCTGTCCTTAAAGAAGTTTCAGGAGTCCTTGCTCATGAGCCCTCTGGGATCCCAGTGTCGGTTAAGCCGTTGAACGTTCCCGAGTACAACAACACTCCAATAACATTTGTTGACGTCGAGCTTTCCTTCTCAGCGTATGAGCTCATTCTCAGTGATGAGAGGTACAATTTTGAATCTGGAGATGGTGGTAGTTTGCTGTTGTTTCCACTACTTTCACAGTGATCGTTAGACTATGTTCAGCGTGCTCTCCAAACAGATTCCTTCAAACATGTGCACTTCAATTGAGCGGAAGTGTATTTGGCGGTGTTGGGAAGCCTTGCCTGTATAATTCGGATAATGTCATTGTATATGTCCAGTGGTCTCAGACTCGCCTCAGCTAGCGGGCCGCAGTCACATAATTTAGTGCCGCAAGGAACAGGACACGAAAGGAAGTAGGAGCGGGAAGGAAATTGGGGGAGGGGGAGGGGGGGGGAGGGGGCTTCAACAAGATGTTAGATAACGCTGCAATTTCAAAGAAGGAGGCCTTTCCCATATCTCTTATATGGGTCATTTCTGAAGGGGATTTGACGTCAGAATTCGAGAAACGTATCGTTGCCGATCTCCAAAACGACTAAAATATGGATACACCGATTCCGATACATAATTTTTCTTCCACAGTTATATCGCAGCACATGGTTACCGCATGTGGAGCTTCACGAAAAGAAAATGCTTGAAACCAATCACGTGTGTGTATCTTACAGGAATAAGGCGTTATTAATATCAGTGGGCGAGAAAATAATGCGAGTAGCGTTTAGCAAAGTCATAAAACTTCATTGCTTGCAAAGCACAATATAACGGCTAAAGTACTGAACACGCTGACTTCATGCTTGGCAACACTTAGCTGCGACTAGAGAAGAAATGCCCGCATTAACTTTTTGTGCGGAAGCGATCCTCATGGGCAATCGCAGCTGTTCATCCTCTACCGGACTTGCTCACCTTCAGCAAGGAGAGCAGTTGCTCGCACAAGAAAGTACTTCCAAACATGTTGGTGAACCTAGCAGGATGTCGACGTAGCGCCAGGCCGTGGCGGACCGCTAGCGAAAGGTCCGCGGGCCGCGTGTTTGAGATCCCTGGTTTCAAGTTTCAAGCTAGCGCTGGCACGAGCGCTATATTACGGCAGAAATCCCTCAGCGAACGGTTCGTATACCTTTTAAACAACGATGTTAGTTTACAGAAAAGTGTGTACACGATGAGAAATCCGTCAGAGTTGCAACTAACAGTCACCATGTAACAACACGTTAATTTCTTAATAAATCGTCGTTGTTTTGCGTTTATTTTATGTCTCTTTTTGTCGTATCTTAATTTAATTGGGTCAGTCAGACATGAAGTAGCGCTTTTTAAATCAGTATTCTCAGCCTTCAAATATTCTTTTCCATTTCTGTTTCACTATATGCGACGATCGGTTAAGCGATAGTGGCCATAGGACATGAATCTGAGCAGTGCGCTTGTTGAAAGTCAATTGATCGTCATTGGTACAGCAGTCTTTTGGGACAAAATTCGACGGCTATGTGTGTCATCACAAACAATAACATTCTTTGTTTTCCTGGCGTAGATACAGGTCGCGCACGTCTTCGCTGGAAATTATTTGCATTTATGCAAAAACTGATTGTGCATGCCTATATTTACGACGTTGGAGGCCTATAACATTGTTTCGCCTGCCTATCTTTAGCGCCTGAAACGCGCTTTTTTAATGCCTAAAAATCTTGCCTCTATTGATCACCATCATCAGTCATAGCATAAACAAAAGTGAGCAGCTGCGTAGGCGCGAACATTGTCTTATGGGCGCGTAGTGGGTACTTCGCTACTTGGCAAAATAATGAATCACGGCATAGTGGGCACTTCACAACTGTACTTGCAGCATGCATTCTAAGAGCGTTTAAAAGAGCCAACGTTCCGCGAATAGATGTTGCGCTCCTCCCTGCATGGTTGTGGTGTCCAGTGAGAAGCCAAGCGTGGCAAGCAAATGAGAAGGCGATGCGAAAGGGGCCCGATTACGCTATCGCGTTCTTCTATTGAATGCAAGCTTAAGCGTCCTCCATGTTTTTTTAACACGAAAGTGTTTTATGCCGAGGTCCACCAAGACTTCAGTGACGTATTTCCGTCACTGAAGTCTTGGTTCAGAGTTCACACGATCAGATGGCAAAGAAAAGAAGTTCCGCCTACGGGAATCGAACCCACGACCGCTCGGTCCGCAACAACAGATGCCGGGCACGCTATCCACTGTGCCACGGTCACAGACTCTGGAGGTTTCACAAACGCGCCTTTTATATCTACCACTCTCCCGGTCGGCGGGTGGTCTTTCCCTCTGGGAGCGGTAAAGTAAAGTAATTCGTCATTACTGTGTCCTCCGCGATTAACATCCGCAACGCGTTACACGTCTGTCCCATTCGGCGCGCTTTCAATAGAAGTTCAATTTTGTCAATGCCTTAACACACCGCGAGGTGGCGATCTTAGTGTAAGCGTCGCAAAAGCGTCGGCCTCGCTCACAGCATCCCGCGGCTAATCCAAATCAAAAATAGCTCTGCGACGCGCGCCTTCCTCACCTGGCTGTAACACCGCATTCCCCGCTCACGCGCTCGCCCCGAGAAAAATCGCGGCCGGTGGGGCGGCAGGACGCGCTTTGCGTTTCCCTCTAGTCCGGCCTGGTGTTCAATCACATTTTAACATGCAGCGGGATGGCGACAAATTTCTGCGTCCAATATGCGACGCTCTACTGGCTATCACACCTCGTTCTCTGATTACGCTTTCCCCGTTAGCTACTACAGCTACCACAAGGTTCTGTTTAATCATTTAACATGAACGTTAGTCGTCGGGATGGAGATGTACCACCAATCATCAAAGTGGGTGCATCCACGTTAAACGTTGCTATAGCTGCCAGACATCTATATACATTGTGCAAATTCTTATATCAATGTACAGTAAACATTCAGTTACGTCTGTAAGGGCACGCTTTACTTTCGTGTTATTCCGATTCCTATGATGGAGGGATCAACCATGTTTTTTTTTAATAAATGAGAAGTTGCCATTGTCATAAGCTCTGATTACGTGAAAGTAGTTAATATTGATTACAATACAGATGCAGCAGTGAAAAGTGCGAAAAGTCGCACAAGGAGCACGTGGTTGAGATCTGGTCCGTTAGGGACCGCAACGAGCCCGATCCGATGTGTTTCTTAGGTGCAATTTCTGTTTATAATTAGATCACTCCAAATTTAATTTATGACATACCTTAATGTCCACTCTATTACATAGATCCCTTACCTTAACTCATTGCATTCCTTATATATATATTTTTTTTCTTTTTTTTATCAAGGTTTTCGGACAACTCGCCCCGGCGCTTGACAGCGTGAACTGGAAGATGGCAAAGAGCGTCACTCGGTACTCGTGCCCCTAAAAATCAAGAACAGACCAGCTGGATTACTCTGGAACCTTCGCCTACGAAAAAGCAAACAATTAAATTAAAGAAATAAAAAATTAATGAAGGGAATTAAAAAATAAAGCACTGTCTGTAGCAGAATTTCACGTTGCCGAAGCAGAAAATAAAAAAAATGAAACAAATAATAATAACAAGAAATCACAAAAAATAAAATACAAAATAAAATTGATCTTTAAAAAAATAAAAAATAAACAGTAGTCTGTAACTGTGTGTACTACATACATATCTCCTCAATATATCGCCAAATTAAAACACGCCTACAACTCTGCCTGCACCCACATTTCGCACTGGGGAGTATCGTGATCCTCGGTAATTTTTATTTTGGCTACGCATTTCTGTAGAGAACGAAGCCGGCAACTAGCACATCTCTGGAGGTTGTTCAGATCAACCTACATATAGGCCGATTCGAGTTTTGGAGTGCGTTGGAGCTATTCAGCAAGAGGACAGCAGGTATACCAGCAAACAACTTCGCGTATTCGCAGGCTGAAAGAACAAACCAGTCAAGAAGACGACGGACAAAGGAGAGAAGTGGCACACATAACGACTGGACTGTAAACTGTGATTTATTAACAAGCAACATCTTCTAGGAAAACCAGGGGCGCATGCGCTGTTCAATAACGAAAGCGGCCTACTTGAAAACAGATTCTAACGCCAAAGTGACAAGAACCCACATTCCTTCTGCATCAATGATATGGATGTAGTGCTTACACAATTGTCACGGTGCATGCTGATATGCGCCTTAAGAAGTTCGCGCTCCACCTTGCCCCCGCCTCTACCAAGAATCCTAACATTACATAATAGCGGAACACATCCACAGTTTCGACAATGGCGGGGGAGATTAGCCCCGTCCGAATTCTCCAAAGAGTTCTGCATGGTGTTCGCGCAGCCTGCCATTTAAAAGGCGCTACTGGTAGAGGGCGCTACGGGTTTTTCGCTACTACAAAAATGGCAGGAACAACTAACAGAGTAGAAATGGCCTCGAGTGCCTAGGAAAAAAAAACAAAAAGAAACATGCGGCACGTTGAAAACATTTCTGTATCCGCTCTGACAGCTGCCATCCTTTAGTCCAAGCACAATATAGTGCTTTAACTGGTTGGTCCCTTGTATGGTAGTGGCTGCTTATCAGTAAAACTGGCAGCGTTTTCGCCCAAACCAGGCCACGTGCTTTGTTTTACGCGTTTTGCAAGACTATTATCAACTGGGAAGTGAACACATCTCACTACTTTGAGTGTTCTTTAATGGAAACAATACCCTACAGAGAGCAAAGATAAGTAGCGAGCAGTGACAATGCGCACTTTCGCCGGTACCCTTCACTACAGCTACAGAGCAGTCCCTCCTTTTTTTTTTTTTTGGCTTTGTTTGCGAGAATGAGGAGGCTATTAACGATAGAGAGAGAGAGTGGGGGGGGGGGTAAAGGAAAGACAGGCAGGTTGGCGAGAGGAAATGTCCGACTGGCTACCCTGTTCTTGGCAAGGGGAAAGGGAGCGTGAGAGAGCGTACAGGGGAATAAAATGCGGTGCTATAAGTATTAAATGTGCTTCCCTTTTATGTTACTCCACCGAGCCAACTATAGTGTCAGCGAAGGGGCTCCTACCCATAGAGAACCTGTAAGCTCCAAGCACACGTTCCCTGCAGTACTGTGAACGCAACGAAATGTACACCGGTGTATACCAGCCTGATGTTGCTCTGCCCGTGGAGGCCATGTGCCTCTACTTCGGAAGGCCCGTAGTCGTTAACCGTGGCGTTACTCTGAACCGAGCTCTGGGTAAACACCGAAGAGGTAGGTTGACCTGGCAACGAAATGCAGAGAAGAAAAAAAAAACCCAAGATAAGAAGAGCAAGCTTGGGAACGACATTTGAGATCCGTGACCCGATAAATTCGTCCAGCTCGGTTAGCCTTCTTTCCTTTCTCTTTGCCGCGTGTATTTAAGAGAAGTCATTGCTTCTTCGTAGGTGATTAGAAGAAGGGAGGCAATCAGAGAGTGCGACAAGAGAGAGGGTGGCGACCGTTAAGAGGGCCGCCTGGCAACGACGGCGGCCGACTATCATTCGACTCGAGCCACCATTTGCTTTCTCGCCATTTTCTTGGTTCGCTTAGGCTCTCGCTCGTTTCCAGGGTTCCACGACATTAGCGGATGGTGGCATGCCCGCGCCTGTTGTTCGGGGGAGTAGCGCCTTAACGACGCTTTCGCCGACCAGCGTCGTTTTCGGCCGGCCCGCGGCGGGAGGAGCTGCTCGGGACGCCGCCATCTGCAGCCAGCCGCGAGCGCGGAGGCGGCGTTCGCGCGTGGGTCTCGCACTGGCCTGCGTGGGAGAAGCCGGACAGGGGCGCGCTTCCCGCTTTTACGTGAGCAGGCCATTCAGTGCGTTTGTTTCGCGCGACCAGAGCGGCGGACACGAGAGCAGATCCGCACTGGCAGATGATTAGAAGGGGCGCTCGCGTTGGTTACCGGCCCCGCGACGCCATCATCAGCGCTTCTTGATGGTGGCCGGACTTGAGAGTCATTAGCGGTGCGCGTCGTCATCGCGGCTGCCAACCTTGACCCCCATCGCAGTCACTCGGGGAATGTGGAGAGCACGCCACAGAAAAGAAGGGGAGGCAGACCTGTCTCGCGCGGCACCAGCGCGCCAGACGGATGGACAGCCGCCCCGGGCTTAATTACTGCCGATGGGATCGTATGCGTAATTAAGGGGTGAACGCTGGCGCCAAGTACACTCGTGCCGTCAGGTGAGCAGAGGACGACCAGAGAGGCGCCCCGCATGGAAGGAGAAAGCAACACGCTCAGAAGAGGCGGCCTGCCTGCAATTACAGATCGTTGCGCCGGCCGGAAGGCGTGCGCCTTTGTTTGCTTGCAGCACAGCTGTCGAGTAGTGATCGCTCCGCAGGATACGTTTCCCAGGAACGCTGTGGAGACAGGCACCGCTCGCCGCGCGGTGATCAACTCGGTCCCGACCAACAGTCCCGAACACTTTCTCGTGTGCGCAAATGCTTGTCGTCCGGCGCGCGTTCCGCTCCAGCTTTCTCCTTGACGTCACGAGGAAACTGCACTACTTCAGGGCGATGACAAGACGCCCTTGTCCTTGACGTCAGAATAGTCTATAAGGCCTTCCTTAGCGTATAAATGATTCATACAAACTCATCAACAATGGCTGAACATTCGTAACCCCAGTCTGAAGTAATCGCTTCGACAAAAGAACTTGCCTTCGTCAGGACAATCGCTAGGATTCAACCATATAGGCACTCTGTGCATACGCCGCTGTAAGTGTAATCGGTTGTCCCTAAATACGAGCAGCTGACCCGCGCTCGAGAGTAGAAGCTAAGAGTACGAGTCTGGTGGGAAACGAATAAGGGCAACGGGTTTACTTTGTAAATGTGAGAGATTAAAAAGCAGAAACCCAAATTTAGGGGACGACATTGGCGGTGCGCACAAAGGAATACAATGGAACACAAGCAGAACGGGAGATATTGTTACACAAAACCACCTGAGAATACTATCTTTAAGCCTTTCTATACACAAGAGTTTACGAATACAATGAATAATATTAAGTTTTTTTTTTTTCAATTCATGGGCGTTGCCTAAGCCCTTAAACTGCGGAAACTAAGGATGTAATGTAAAGCCAGTCAAATATGGTCAAAGCAGAAGGCACGCACTTATAGGACATGAGACACCACCTCATATATGGCAATCTTTTTAACCAATAGCCTACGAGGTGGTCGAGCTCGTGTATCATCCCATGCACCATTCAAGAGAGGGAGGTGGTTTAGACAAACGCATTAACAGGAGTGTCCAGCAGCCATGGCCGCATTTGAGCCCTCTTGATGGGAACGGCAGACCGAGGGTTGCTGCTCCTAAAACAGCCGAAATAGACACGTCTCTACACCTAAGTGTCGGCCGGGTATGACTGACCGCAGGTGCCTAAAAGCATTCACTAGTTCAGAAAACCAATGGCCCTTTCAAGGTCCACTTTGTATAGTGAAGCTTGCAAGAAACTATTATGTAAGACATTAGAATAGCCTTGTCACCACGGTCGCCCCGGGCTGTCACCTCTGGACTTTGCAGAAAAACTCGCGCTTGGCGACTGCGTCTCTTTCAGTTCCGTAAAGATCGTACATATGACTGATAACGTCAGAAGAAGCCATTGAGTAAAACGTTTCTGAAGCCAGTATACAGGCCTCAACGGAACCTTGCAAATAACACGTGTGTGTGTGTGTGTGTGTGTGTGTGTGTGTGTGTGTGTGTGTGTGTGTGTGTGTGTGTGTGTGTGTGTGTGTGTGTGTGTGTGTGTGTGTGTGTGCGCGCGCGTGTGCGTGTGCGTGTGCGCGCGCAATTCATTTGTTTACGTGATCGCTCTATATACCACAATTGTCGCCCAGCATCTGGAGCGTCAAGCCAGGCGATCAGCCAGGCTATAGGATGACCTCACTGCTTCGCTCTCAATAAGTCAAAGCGGTGACAGTTACTACTGCAGCCTAATGATGAAAAATACTGCTTGATTAATAGTATTAAATCGGTTTTTTTAACACTGATGCCATTGTGAGGTGCTGTGTTTATCTGTTTTCCTTAGCACTTGACTGTTATTTATTATTTTCGGTCATTCACATGCACATTAACAAGCAATTCCGACAATAGTGCTGGATCTTCCAGATATCTCCCTCCGAAATCTATCAAGGTACCTTGGTTTCAGGTAGCTCTATCAAGCAATGTGCGATGGAAGTTTTGTAGGAAACCGATATACTGAAGCCCTAATGCGTTTCTCAGCAAGTCTTGGGAATTGAAAGGGAAAAAAAAGAGTGATGAGGGGTGATGATGGGGAGAGGAAAGAGACATGCGTATATACAATAATCACGCGACATAGTGGTTTCGCTATAGTCTTGTGTCCAGTTCTGTGCTCTTAAGAAAGTCTATCACAGCCCTGATAGCAGTTGGTGACTTTGTCTGGTCGCACGTAGCTGACAAAATACCAGTCTCACTAAGTGTTGCCACACCAATTCCTGCCAGCGTTGAAGCGAGCGTATTACGTTGCGAGACGTAAAGTGGGCAGTCACAAAATAGATGTGCTATTGTTTCAGGCACTTGGCATCGTTCCCCTGTGCAGAGTAGCACGCTAGAGCGCACTAGCTCAGGCCGACCTCTCGGCCTTCAAATAAAATTCTCTCTCTCTCTCTTGGGAATTGAGTTAGGGCTGTGCTGGCCTCACCTTTTGCTACTAAGTGAACGTGCTTGGAACACTGGTCGGCTTTAATTATCCAACTGCTACGAGTGCCCTTACATAGTTATTTAACAATGAGCATGGTTAATTAAGTTATGTGAAATTATTAACGCGATAGCGTTAAAGACTCGTATCGCAGAAATTCCGCCGTCGGCGTCGGCACCGTTGGTTGTGAGCGAAAAATCATCATCTTGTCCGTGACCGAAAAATCGAAAAAGCTGCAAATAAAATAAATAATAAAAATACTCGATCAGGGTGAGAATCGAACACAGGCCGTCTGCGTGGCAAGCAGGTGTTCTACCACACAGCCACGCCTGTGCTTGGAGCTGCACTGAAAGTAACTTTGATGCTTCCCAAAAATACACGTCCTGTATACAGGTGTCACAGTACGAGATTCAATATCGCAGTAATATTGCGTGGTACAAGCGTACATTGCCATCGGACGTCACACCATGTCATTGTCATAACGACTTTGTGGTTTAAAGACAGCCACCCATTACAGAAGGCACATTACTGCGCGTATTCTTTTAAGACCACGTAGTGGGTGCATCGCAACTTCGAAAAAGTTTCTCGCGCATAATTGCTCCTGGTTTAAAGCATGCTACCCATTACATAAGGTACGCACCTTAGTGCGCGCATTCTGTTAAACACTCGTAGTGTTCGAAGTGCGCACTAGGAACAGAATATCCCTATCGCGTTCAACTCTTAAAGGCGAAGCTTAAGCGTCCCCCCAATTTTTATCGGCGCAATCGCTGATGCCCGTCAAGGCTAATAAGCGCAGTACATGCAACAAAAATCTGCGGCACCTCTTTTAACAAAGTGAGCTATTTTTATTCGATGTACCGGGTATGGAAAACTAGCTTATCTTTAGCCTACGAAAACTCCAACTATTCAACAAAACTTTTTCCCATTTATTTAAACAATCCTACTGAACATTCAACTTAGCAAGAGTCACGTTTAAATTCGATTGTAGTAACCTTTTGATGCGATTAGCATTGTTCTTAGACTAGTTCCGAGGTTTCGTGACGTCTGCCTCCGTAATTCAGCCTGCTATCCCATAGCTTCTGCCTGCACGCGTTCCACTTTACGCAGTCGCAAGTAACAAGGTGATCTGTTCCTTTCATCATCAACAGATGGCGCTATCCTTCGCACGCGCGCATGAAGTCAGAAGTGCAATCAGGATGTCTGACTCAAAGGACTGTGGGACGCGTCGCATTGGACGCTCGCGGGAAGACGACAAATGAAGCTATAAAGGCCGATATGGGATGGACAACTTTCGAGGTGAGAGAAGTTCACAGCAATATTGAGATCGAAGAGAATGGAAAGAATATGAAGGATAGCAGATGGGCTGAGAAAGTGTTCCGGTATTTGTATAGGAGGAGCATTGACTCTCAGTGGAGAAAATTAACCACGAAAATAACCCGCATGTATACGGCTAGAAGTTTAAGCGACTGGCTACAAGGAACGTTAAGCGAAAAGTCAGAGGTGCAGAGAAAATTTATTGGATAGGAGCGATGGGAAAAAAAAACCGGCTCTCAGTAACTACCGCAAGGGCAAAGACGAAATAAGGAGGGAGGCACTTCATGATAACTAAGACAAAAGCGCTGTACTAATTGAAGCGAGGTCGGGTTGCCTTAGAACGCGTATAGTTACAAAGCTAGATTCACTGAAGAAGAAGAAGACGAATGTAATTGCTGTGGGAAGGCTTAGAAAAAGACGAACCATGTTTTAATTGCATGTGGAGACATCCACCCGGGTGTCGGTTTAGGCACTAGCCTACATGAAGCCTTGGGTTTTACGACAGAACTGCAAAGGTAAACAGCTCCACGATCGGAAAGGTTAACCACAGCAAGGTGCAGAAAGTTAGGCTGTGAAATTCAGTTTTGTGTGTGTGTGTGTGTGTGTGTGTTGTGTGTGTGTGTGTGTGTGTGTGTGTGTGGTGTGTGTGTGTGTGTGTGTGTGTGTGTGTGTGTGTGTGTGTGTGTGTGGTGTGTGGTGTGTGTGTGGTGTGTGTGTGTGTGTGTGTGTGTGTGTGTGTGTGTGTGTGTGTGTGGTGTGTGTGTGTGTGTGTGTGTGTGTGTGTGTGTGTGTGTGTGTGTGTGTGTGTGTGTGTGTGTGTGTGTGTGTGTGTGTGTGTGGGGGTGTGTGTGTGTGGTGGGTGTGTGTGTGTGTGTGTGTGTGTGTGTGTGTGTGTGTGTGTGTGTGTGTGTGTGTGTGTGTGTGTGTGTGTGTGTGTGTGTCGGAAGACGGAGAAACAACTTTTATTGAACCGGCAAGTGTCAGAGGAGTTTACCTCTCCTCCCTTAGATAACAGCTAGGAGTTTTTGGGCCCTAGCGGCATCTTCGGCTTGCCTGATGACCTGTAGTTGGTCCTCGATGCTTGAGCTTAGCACCGCGGTCTCTCTCTGCTCCGTATTCGTATATGTGTTGTTTGGCCCCTTCACGATGCCCCTTCACGATGTTGGGGCAAGCCCAGATAATGTGTTTGAGGTCCACCCGCTGATTGTAGTGTTTACATCTGTCTGAGTAGAGGTCCGGGCAACAATGATTATAAGCGATTGGGTTTGGGAACGTGTCGGAAGAAAAATTATTTCAGGGAGACAAGGCATTGGCCTTATTTACAAAGTAATTTCCATTGAGCTCGGTAGCGCACAGGTCACCGCGCCGTTGTAAAGGGGGTGCTCATATGGTCCATCCATCCGTAAGTTGACAGGAACACATCTGTACGGTGGAAATAGCGGTAGCACGGGTGGTGACATGGGTGTCTGTAGACCGGCATAAACATGTTATGTCGCACTCAACAAGAATGCGCGCTTTGCGACAGCGCTTTGTTGGGTTCTGCCGCCTTTTGATACGATTACCACCATTCCATCACTTGCTCCGAATTAGTATTTCTGGGTTATCGTGCCTGCTTGAGTGTGCGTGTGCGCGTGTGTGTGCGTGTGGTGTGTGTGTTAAAAATTGCTACCTCCTCAGCCTGAAGCAGGAAGGCCTGAGGAGGACACATTCTTCTACAACACATAGCGTGTTTTCCTCTATGTCCGTGCAAAGGAAGACGCTTTGCTGCCTCGCGAGGATTCGAATTCTGTACTCCGGGATGGACGTCGAAGGTTATATATCTGCCAAAATTGCGTTCGTACGTGATTGACTTAGAAAAGAAAACCACTCATAAATGCGTATAGTACTAACAACGATGCGTTTACTACAGTTGTTGCAATAAAAATTCTTTGGGTGTCATGTTTTCTACTCATTATCGATAGAATGCACATGCCAACAAAATAGTGGCCAAAGCTGGCAGGGCGTCGAACTTTGCTAAGCGCAACTTAAAATGTCACGTCTCTGAGCTAAAACGGAATGCATTTACAACATGCTCAAGGTAGGTATTATAGTACGCTGGCCTTGTATTGCCGGCATGCGTCGTTAACAACTTTGATTTCTCAAATAGAATGTATTCAAAGCAGAGTGGCCACGTTTATCGGGCAGCTACAGAAGAACGGAAAGTGTTACCATCATGAAGCAAGAATTGAATTGGGAGTAACTGTCTGTAGGTCGAAAACAGCTAAAGTTAAAGCTGCTTTTTTTTTTAGTATCTACAATAAAGTTGGTATTGATAAGGAAACTCCCCTAAATAAACTGTTTTACATTTCCAAACGCAATGACCACGTCCTCCAAATTCGTGAAAGTACTGGCCAATGGCGTGTCTGTTCGTTAATTCTTCTTTAACAGCGGAGGTGCTAAAGCCGGTCGTAATCTGTCGAACGCGAGCAAGCAATCAAGAACGCGAGCAATCGGTCGAACGCGAGCGTCACCGCGCGTCGCCTAGCATCCGGTTTCACAGCTGTGCGCCCGCTTCGCCTAGCCAATACACTGCTCCGACACCAGCCCGTCTGCCTGGACACTGCGCGCAACCGCTCGGTCGCGCCAGATTTGACGTCACGGCCAACTGCGCATACGTTCCTTCGTTCTGTATAAAGCCGGTGCGTGATGGCTTTATAGTCTACGAAGTAGTACGGCCGAAACGGCGAGAGGGGACTGTTCTGGACTCGAGTGGAACTTGGCATCACTTCGCATTACTTCGTATTACTTGGCATCACTTCGTATGGCCAGGACAAGCTATAGGAACCGATCAGTTCCGCTGTGCTTTTAGCCTTGCGCCACTAGTGCAAGCTACGCCCGGCTTCTTTTATCCCCCTTACCCCTTCCCCCAGCACAGGGTAGCCAGCTGGTCTAAGAACTGGCTAACCTCCCTGTCTTTCCGCTTGTTTCTTCCTTCCTTCCTTCCTACGCCCGGCTTTTTTCCCAAGTTGTATTGCCGAACGGAACAAGATGCCTGAGAGCAGGTGTGTTGTCAAAATGAGGACTTGTTTCTATCGTTTCTATCCATGCTGTAACCACCTCTGCTGTAACCCTCAAGAGCAATGCGGGATCACTCATGAATAAAGAAAAGAAACACGATCCGCACTTGCTGCAGTAAAGAACACGCCTTCCGTGATATGTCTTTCGCTGGCACGGCCTGCTTGTAATCGTGTCCGCCATTGTGAATCGACGAAGCTTTTACTGGTGCATGGACATAATCCTAGAGCTAATGCACTGCACTCACGTGGAGGTGTGATGTAACGGCGTTAGCTTTTTTTATATATTGATGCGTCTAGAAAACAAGGCAGCATAAAACTAGCGCTTGAGTAAATATGAAAGGCTTGTTCTCATATTCTAGCCACATGCTTGTATTACTTTGCCTTTTTAGAGAACGGTTAAAGTAGACAGGGATCAAGCAACCCTTCCGTCGATAAGATCGGCTGCACTAAGGGGTACCGAAAAGCAGTCGAATACGTAAGTTACGCGCTCTGCACCAAATGAAAATGCAAAACGCACGTGACCTATACACGGCAAAAAAGATCCAGAGCGTTAGGCCCCAAATAAAAGCTAAAGGAAAAACAGTTGGTTGGGAAACCTAAAAATAGAGGGAGCATTGGGAGCAAGGGAAAAATGCGTCCGTACCCATGGCAACTGGAGGGGCTTCAGAAGCGTACCTCATCGAGCGCTTCCTACGCTCCCATTAGAGGGATTTCAAACGGGCAATGATATATGCCCAATTTTACCGCTTTTGTGCGCATGCGACTGAGAAGCAAGGCGGCGTTGGGGCAGGCTGAAAGCGCGTGGGGCGCAGCTCTAGCATACATGCAGCCACGCTCCTCTGCCATCGCCTGATGCTTGGCAGCGAAACGAAGGCCCGAATTCGCTGACTCCGTCTAACGAAGGGGAGTTGGGGAGGGGAGTGGTATGAGATGATATTTGGTAAGTGGATAGCAGAGCAAGCCTGTGACCAGTGTCCCAGTTCCCAATGCGCAGGCGCGTACGCGCTTGCTCTTGGTTTATTGCCAGTGAACCAGACTTATAAATTCCGCGAGGAACGTGTAACACCACATTTTTTTTATGGAGCGAGCTAATTCTAATAGCACGCCGCAATAGTGATGTTCCTCTTGCTAGGGAACACTAGGTGCCGCTGCCCTCAAGGTCATTCGGATTTCACAAAGTCTCACGAGGAGTAGGAAATCATGGCTCGCAGAAACTCTTAAGGTAAGGCACATAAACCGATATTGATTCTTCTGCAAGATGGCTTCGTCAACTACAATTTGTTTTTGAAGAGTAGTGGCCAAAAGTGGTGGGAAAAGGTAAGAAATTCTGCATTTCGTTACATGTGCACAACGTGATTTCGTGCACGAATCCCGCAAAAAGAAAATAAGATATGGTGTAGCCAGCAGGTTGTTTGCTCGAACAAACTTGGCTCAGAACAGTGAGATGCCGCAGGATAGCACAGCCTGTCTTGACTGACAGCTGCTTCGTTATTCTTGCTCTCTTCTTTCGTGTTATCGCTAGAAACAACGGATTCGTTTCCACGTCATTGTGTCAGCGTACATCGTATGAGCGTACGAAGGAAGAGAATTTTTTAGGGCTTTTTTTTTTGTTAGACCCAACCTTAATGAAAACCAGCAGATAATGAAGCCAAGGAACGTGTTGGGAACGTTAATTATACTGTTTTAATTGTACTGTAGTAATTGTAATATAGATGTGAAGAAAGTAAAGTGAACGAAAACACAACTTGTCGCCGGCAGAGACCGAACATGCAACCTTGTGAGCGTGTAACTGTTGTTACTGCTAAATATTTACCGAATGAGCTACTCACAGTTGCACGCATTGTGCTCTCTGGAGTGCTGGATATATGATCTTCTTACGTTATATGATCTGCTTACGAGAGAGAGAGAGAATATCCTTTAATGAAATGCCCGGAGAGGTTAGCCTGGTTTGTCGCCTGGCTTGCTACTGCAGGTGTCGGGTGATGACTATGGTATATACAATGATCACATATACACCATATACACACAAATAGTACGTACAGTCACAAACGCACATATATACATAAAAAGAGTCATTCACAAGCTTTGGTTAAGATGAGTGTTCCTCAAGAACGCCAACACCACTTATGTGCTGCGCATCGCACAACTGCTGTCTTGCCACGGGCCGAGAAGGTGCCGCAGCTCCAAGCTCGAGCCGCGTTGCAAATGAAGTGTTGCCTTCAGAACCTGTCGTTCGGCGTCGTAACGGGAACAGTCGCAGAGTACTTGCTTCATTCAGCACTTCTGCTTACGAGAATATCCTTAAATATAAATGACAGAGATTCGATGGAGAATATATGGCAGTAAAAACTCTACTACTAGTAGGCATAAATGTATTTTGAAAAAGAAATTCTGCGACCTATTCGCGTTATATATTTGCAACATTCATTTCCGTGTTGCTGAGGACAGGGTTCGAGCATCCAGCGAATACTTGTGCTTGTCAGTAATAACTCTCAACTGTAGACACGAGGTTAAGGTAACGCTTTTAAAAGACGTAAACGGAGCAAATTCGCCGCACAGCACGAACGTATAGTGCGGGGATCGCACCGGTAAGTGTGGAAAAGGCCATTTAAGAAACGTTCAACACGCTGTGCCGTGGCGTGGTGGCCGCGGAGAATAATGCGTTCGCTCGGGCGGCCGCAGCGCGTACGGGCCGAACACCGCGCCTCCACCTCCCCACGACAGGCGCACACTCGGGATAAAACAAATAGCGCCCGAGAGGAACTTAGGCTGGGCCCTCGTCAGTCGCCGCGCGAGCGCAGCCTCGCCGGCTGGGCCAGTTAAGTGGGACCGATACATTCGGCTGCAGACGCGCCCCACGCAGAGTGGTGTTTCATCGCCCGAATAAAAGAGCAGCGCCTGGGATCATCCGTCCTGGAGGCGATGCACCGCACGCGGAGCGCCTGCGTCTCGCACGAGAGGCATCGAGGGCGCAGCAGCAGCAACTCCGCGCACAGATAAGGGGGGCCGGACTGTAAAGAACGAGCTGTCGTTTGTTTCCGCTTTTATGGGGCGAATCGCGCGGCGAGATTTTTTCTCGCGAAAAAGCGCACGTTCCGCGAGGGAGGCGCGCGCGCGCGTGTAACGTACCGCTTTCAGCGGCGTCCGGTTTTAATCTGGAGCAGAGACGCCCACGACCCGAAGCAGCGCACGCGCGAGCTGCCGCGGCGTTCCGGTTTTCTCCGCGCATTGTCAAGGTGCGACGCCGACAAACACTGTTGAACCACGCCTCGCCGTCACAGTACGTCACGTCAGAAGCGCTCCGAGACGATTGCCAGGCCGCTGAACTGACTTTGCGACGAAATGTAGCGTGGCTTCTGAATGCGGTGGCGTCTGTAGACCGAGGACGCATTTAGGGTTGCTGGATAAGACTCAGCGAGAGCTCAACGACGTAACTATACTAAACATTCACGGCTTGGACTATTTAGATGTTACTTTATCAGTTTCATGTGGCCCAATGTAAGGTAAAGCCGCAAAGCCTGCAACGCGTGTTCATTCTAGAACACTACCTATACTGTCCGAAGTCATTGTCATTGGCCAAGGTTGTACATGCGAACTTACAGAAGGTAACTCAATATGATTTCTAAAGCTACGAGTGATCCGTCTGCAGATAGGATACTTAATAAACTTGGTTTCCTGAAAGCAAACTTCGTTGATATTGCGAAATGAAAGGTATATGAGTATTTATAATTATCAGTATTACTTATAATTTAAAGGCTGTATTGTATTATGTACTTATTCTACTAATACCCGAGGTGACCTTAGTGACCATTAAACTCACTCCTTCCTCGAAGGCAATCTTGGCAGTGATGTGATAAAATACTGAATACCGTTCGCTAGGGAGCTACACTAGGCGATGAAGTATATAGTACAATTTCGGTATAGTACTATTTTGGTGCACATGAAAGTGAAGCCAACTGTCCAGTTTTTTTTTTTTCTTTTTACGTTCATCGCAGTCAATGTTAAGTTTGTACACTCTAAATCAGGTCCCGGGTAACAGACTTCCTATAACCAGGAATCTAGACGAGAAAGGTGTAGTGTCCTGGCTTTATCTAGCACTTTACGCAGGACACAACCGGGGAAGGGTGCCCCAACTAGAATTTTGCTGGCACAACAGCTTCTCAGCTGTCAGGACGCCGCCTTCCGCTGTGTTGTCAGGGAAGAATGTATGCTTCCGATCGCCATCTGGTCTGCACATGCGGTATGGTTGGGACCTTTTTTTTTTTTCTTCTTTGCACTCATGTGCCAATTAGGATCATGGTTTATTCCTCGTAATCCAGCTATTCGGTGTGATCACGAAATAACATTTTAGTTTTTAGTGCACCTTGGAATCGTGTAAACATGTCCCTATTTGTCCTTCGAGTTCTATAGGGTTGGCTGCAAGACATTTATGCTGGTTGGCTACACGCCACGATCTTAGGACGATGTGCTTTGCCACACAGGAGCCCAACTAATACCACGAAAGGAACCTACATTTCCAACTCCGATTTACCGATAAAAAAAAGCGAAATCTTTGGTCTTATACGTGTCAAAACCTGGATACGAATATGAGGCGCATGGTACTAGGAAACTCCGTATAAATTGCGAACACCTGCGCTGCTTGACCGAGTACACGGGCGCCCTTACATTTCGCCCCAACGGAACGCGGCCGCCGGGACATGAAAAGCAGCGCGACAACCGCTAACCCACAACGGCGGGTCCGAAACAAGGGAAGTCAGTAGCCACAAAAATAAAGAGTAATGGTTAAATATTTGACAAATTTCTTTTTTTTTAAGTGCCAAACACTATTATATGATTAGGAGTCACGCCATAGTGGGGACTCCGAATTAGTTTTTACCACCTTCTAAGTGCACGAGTGTTACTGTATTGCATTTCGCCCCCATCAAAATGCGGCCGCCGTCGCCGGGAATCGAACCGGCGAACTCGTGCTCAGCAGAGCAACACCTAAGCGCCTGTTAAACTACCACGGCGGGTAAAGGCCAAATCTCGTGAGCTTCCTCAACAGTATAATAAGGCGGAGAAATGAATGAGTCCAAGAAACTAAGTTACATACATACATACATACATACATACATACATACATACATACATACATACATACATACATACATACATACATACATACATACATACATACATACATACATACATACATACATACATACATACATACATACATACATACATACATACATACATACATACATACATACATACATACATACATACATACATACATACATACATACATACTCCGGCCACGTTCACTTCATCTGACAGACCGCGCTGTTTCGCACCTCTAATTACAGTTTTGCAACTAACCACTAAATAATAAAATTATTCGCATTAATTTAGAGGTATTCTATGGCATATCGATGATTCACCCACCTTCTTCAAGACCACTATAAAAGGAAACCCATACATTGCTGCTCTTTATTCCGTTAACCAATGTCGAGCTCATCTCGTCTGAGGTTACTTCGCAGCGTGGTATTCGGGCATCATACCAACGTTGATGAAAGAAAAAGTTAGGCGCAGCTTAAAACACAATTTGGATTCAATGTAAATCAAAGTTTTATTGAATTGCTTCATTACTTACTACTGCGCAACTAAATGCGATGTGTATAGTTGTTCTTATTTGCATCCTACGCAACGTGTAAGCCCATGCAATGCTTATGTTTATGCATGGCAGAGTCCGCAATTTTAACGTCATACAATGTTTATGCACAACAGCGTTCGCAAGCTACGCCGGAATGCAAATATCAAATCAGGCCGATGCATAGTATGGGGCGTCGACGCAGTTATGCCACGAGAAAGAAGGAGGTGCCTGAGGTTCGCCTAAAGAATAATGGCGAAAACAGGCGCAGGTTCAGAGACAGGGAAGGATAAAGGAAAGGTTGGAAGCGTCAACTAGGACTCAGCCCGGTCAGCTACCCTGCAGTACGACCTAAACAGGGTGCCACAGCATATAGCCAGAGTTTTAAAAAATTCCCTCGCACTTTATGGCGACGCGACCAAATGTGTATTGCTTACTATCGCATGGAGTAAGTCACACTAATTTTTTTGTTCTGCTTAATAGCTTAATTCGGCAAGATTAATTAACCCACTTTTGAAGCAACGAAGCTGGGAAAAGAATTCCAATGAGAAAGTTGTAGATAGGTTTGCAAAACGTCCGATTAGACAGTTTCCAAGTGTTTAATCTATAGCCTATTAGTTTTTTTCTCCTTACTACATATGCCCGCGAAATACAAAAAAAAACCACGTGACATGCCCGCTTGCGCACCTATGCGCGTCGCGATTGGAGCGCTCCCTAACATTCCGCGCGCAAACGACCCTCTCATTTGACCGCGTGGGTAATAATAATAAAAAATTATTATTATTACCGATTGAAAGACGACACGGAAGCGACGATGGTGGTGGCTGTGCGATGACGCACCTGTTGCTTGCGGCAGCACAAGCGATAACCGCTGCGTGTACTTATCGCTGTCATGACGCCACGAGGGAAGCATGTCGTTTGTATACGCGGAAGGTTATGGAGCACTGCAATCACGGTGCGCATAAAGTCGCTGAAAATTTTCAGGGAAGAATTTTTCAGGAACTTTAGGTGCGCAAGAGGGCATGTCAGGTGGTATATTCTTGTATTTCGCGGGTATCTGTAGCCGCGATGGCTTTCGCCTTTGAGTCGTCTTAGGCGATAAAGGACCCTGTAAGTTTATTCTCGAGAGTGATGAAGCGGCCACGGCGCGCGCGTGGCACCTGATATTGAACGTGATAGTGATAAACATACGTACCCAATCGTATACCGGCTGTTTACAGAAATGGGTCTGAGAATCTTATTATTTGCAGATATACCAGAATATATAGGCTGATGGAGGCGAAAATGTTTGGGGCCCGTGCACTTATATTTAGGTGCACGTTAAAGAACCCCAGGTGGTCGAAATTTCCGGAGCACTCCACTACGGCGTCTCTCATAATCATAGCTCGGCACACTCATTCATGAGTGCACTCACTCACACTCACTCACACTCATTTGAACGTTGTGAGTGTGAGTATGAGTGAGTACTCATGAGTGTGAGTGGACGTGAGAGTGAACGTGAGTGAGCACTCATGTGTGTGAGTAGTCGTGAGTGGGAACGTGAGTGAGTGCTCATGAGTGTGAATGGACGTGAGTGTGAACGTGAGTGAGCACTCATGATGGTGAGTAGGCGTGAGTGTGAACGTGAGTGAGCACTCATGAGGGTGAGTAGGGTGAGTGTGAACGTGAGTGAATACTCATGAGTGTGAGTAGATGTGAGTATGAATGTGAGTGAATGCTCATGAGTTTGAATGGACGTGAGTGTGAACGTGAGTGAGCACTCAGGAGGGTGAGTAGGCGTGAGTGTGAACGTGAGTGAGTGCTCACGAGTGTGAGTGGACGTGAGTATTCATGAGTGCGAGTAGATGTGTGTATGAACGTGAGTGAGTGCTCATGAGTGTGAGTGGTCGTGAGTGTGAACGTCAGTGAGCACTCATGAGGGTGAGTAGGCGTGAGTATGAACGTGAGTGTGCACTCATGAGGGTACTGTTAGTGTGAGTAACTGAGTACACTCTAAGAAAAAAAAAAGAGTCAAAAGAGGGTCACGGCCGCGTGACTCTCTTCGGGTGTCAATTTGATCCCTTTTGGAAGGTAGATGAGAGAAAGGGAGCATTTGGGCTGGAGTCACGGGACTCTCCTAAAGAGCGTTTCGATTGGCTTCCGCGATGAAGGCACCGTCGTATGCGCCATACGTATCGCGCGTTTGCCGTTCGGCGCCGTTCTGGCGCGGTGGCTCGCTTTCCTCGCCGACGGAGCCAGCCGGGCTGGCGCCGCGCCTCGGCTTTCTGTCTCAGTCTGGTCGGTCTCTCGGAATGCGTTGTGTGTTGCGTCGGTTGCACGGGTTGCGTCAGTTGCCTGTCGTGCAGTTTTGTGTTCGATCAAAAATGCGCATCTTCGGTGGCGTTGACGCCAGGCTCCGTGCTCGAAGTCACGCTAGGAGGGCGGACTATTCATGGAGCCGCGGACACAGACAACGTGCCCCCGTTAACGGTGAGTGTACTGCTTTCGTAGGCACATATCTACAGCTTTAGCTGGGCGTCTGCAGCAGCTCTGCGGATGTTATCTGCCAGCCATTTCCTACAGCAGCCTGCGTCCTCCCCCATAAAATGAGCGATGCAAACAATTATCAAGGGTCATTTTTTGCTGATCGCGCATTGTGTCTGCACTGCTGAAGGTGCAAGATGTCGTTTTGAGATGCGCTTTAGTATACTTCATAACAACATTTCTATCAACCTTGTGTGTGCAGCGTGCTTACGCGCGTGGGAACGTGAAAAAAAAAGCCCGTCTACAGAACGCTTAGACGCAGTATATATTATGGTTTTTCTTGGCTTAAAGACGCTAGTTTGAGGTGCAGATATAGTAGGATGCTTCCAGCACGTACGCGTTGGTCATTTAAGTTGGACACGCCTCGCCGGTAAGGTGAAAAAGCGAGAGACTTTCGACGGCGCGCGTTGTTGCGGTCACCGCCGTGCACTTTTTTCCTTGGTTTCTGTTTGCTGTTTTCGTGGTTCGCCAACATCTGCGATGACGCTATAGCAGAATCAAGTGAGTTTACGTGATTGTGGGAGTTATGTGCGCTAATTCTAGCATATGACATGTCTGATCTCGACGTAGAAGGCGTCCGCGCGCGCTGGGTGTCGTTCGGGTGCTTGTACTCGAATGTGTTTGCTGAGTATTTAGGATGGGTTACGTTTGTAAAACACGCGGTCAGTAACCGCTCACGGCGTGCCCCTGACTACCGGAGGATGTGCTTGGGTGTCGGACTATGCTGGCGCAAAGCCGTGCTTATTCTGAAACCAAATTTTGAAGCGATTTCTCAGAAAATAAGTGCTTTCATTCGTGCATAGCCAGTGCCGACGCGACGGCAAGCCCCGGCGCCGCGCCAGGCAGCGTACGCGAACTGCGTGAACCGCGCCGAACGGCAGGCAACCACGCGACCACGCGATGTGTATGATGCATACGGCGGCGTCTTCGACACGCTAGCCGATCAAAACGCGCTGCAAGAGTGACAACTGACTCTTGCAGAAAAGTTAGATATCATTTTCTCATTCTACCTTTTAATAGGGGTCAAATGAATTACCGAAGCGAGTCGGTTGCCGTGACCCCCTTTTGACCTTTTTTTTTCTTGGAGTGTAGCACTGTTTCGACTATTAATTTTCCTAGGACCGGTGACGTGTGCAACACCACCACGAGCAACCTTTTTGCTAATACTAGAGAAAGTAAGAGTCCGCCGCGGTGGTGTAGCGTTTACGGTGCTCGGCTGCTGTCCCGAAGGTCGCGTGTTCGACCCCGGCCGCGGCGGTCGCATTTCGATGGAGGCGTGGTGGTAGAGGCCCGTGTACTCTGCGATGTCAGTGCACGTTAAAGAACACCAGCTGGTCAAAATTTCCGGAGCCCTCCACTGCGGCACGCCTCATAATCGTATCGTGGTTTTGGCGCGTTAAACCCAGATATTATTATCAGAGAAAATAAGTGAGCGCTCAGCAACAGTAAATGATTTCGCCAACTAACATAGTGGTGTTCCAGATTCTACGGTCTACTAATTCTACTTGATCACTGGAGTTCATAATACTGACGCGTTGTCGTTTCTTTATCATTTTTTTGTAGTTTTCTAGAATATACTTAATACTTGCCTTCGGGATTTACCTTCAAATTGCTGTTTTGTAAATCAGTGTGGTTAAAGTATTGTTCATCATTCCACGTCGCTATTTTCTTCTTGTTCTAAAAGCATCGTGTGATTTGTCAGGCAAAATTCTAAATTTGTTTTGATCCTGGCTGTATCTATATTGGCCTGCCTCTTGCCGGTTTACTTCACTTTTTTTCTCTTCAGATTGAGCGCAATTTTCGGCATCACTAACCACTACATTTTACTTTGGTTATAGCGAAAATATTTCACGTTGATACTCCGCAAAGTGCGAAAACTAAAAGCCGGAAATGACATCACAGGACAACCTGTATCTGTGCCAGTTCGTAGTCCGTAGAGGTCGGGCTGCTCCGTAAGTTTACTTCTTTCATAATACTTTCTCACGCATCCCAGACTTCTCACATGTACTTAAAAGCAAAAATTGCAGAAAAAAAGACGCTATCATTCTGTGCGTTACGGCCTCTGTCTTGACGAGGCGACAATATGATAACGAAGTTTTGGCTACCTCAGCACGATGGCTTTGAAGGAACCGAGGGACCGAGGGACCGTGAATATCCTAGAAACCAGGAAAAAGATTCACAGTGCCCCTGATGCATTCTCCTAAGACGGCTTGAATAGCAAAGCCATCGGGTGCGACTATTTTACCATGCAATTTATATCGCACAAGCGCCGCTTTGCTTTTTCTTTTTGACACGAAGGCCGCAAAGGCGAAGGTAGCGCACAGTTCCGCGCTTGAGAGGTCACTAGATTTTTTGAGTCAGCCTTTCGTGCTTCGCGTGAGACATAAAAGGCTTTCGCCTTAATAAATTATGAGTTTGTGATGACCTTTTGACTCTTGCGCATAATGAGGTAGGTAGGTAATGCACTTTAAATTATTTAGAGTCCAACGAGGAATCACTGGCTCGGGCTAGGCCTCCAGGAGCCGTCGTCCGGGGAACATCGTGCTACGTCCTCGGCGATAGCCCTGGCTCGCTGGACAGCCCAGATTTGGTCCACTAGATGTGGGCTGAGAAGGGCGGCTCGCCACCGCTCAGCCAGTCGTCATGGGGTACGCACTCCCTCGTCCGGGTAGTGGCGGCGAATACCGCACTCGCACTTCCAAAGTATGTGTGCCATGTCGGCTGTCTCGTGCCCGCAGCACGGACAGCCGGGTGACGGGTGGAGCGACGGACACAGCCTGTCCAGATGCCGGGGATATTCGAATGTGTCAGTTTGCAGACGTCTCAGGTCAGACGCCTGAGACCTCTCTAGCTGCTTGTGGGGTGGCGTTTTCCTGTAGGGGCTGAAGATCTCGTGGTACGTGACCATGATGTCCATGCAGTCTTGTAAGGCTTCTGGGCCTGTTATCATCGTCGCAGAAGATTGTCCTCCAAACTTGGGTGCCTCGCCATCGACGATGTCTCCCACAGCGGTGGCCCTTTCGTCCGCGTCGCGGCGGGTTAGCAGTCTCTCGACGCGGTGGGCGAGCTTGTTGTGGTTCGACGGGAGGTCGGGTCTTTGTTCGTTGCCAAGCTCTCCCACATGCGCGGGGAACCACTTGAGAGATTTGGTGGTGATCGCGCCGGACTTAAAGTAGCAGCGCCCACCCGCGTGGGCGCTGCATACTTCCGTTGCCCCAAGGAACAGTGGCGCCGCAGTGAAACGGACTCACGGGCCCGCGCCCAGGCACGCCGCGAACGCTCAACATAAATTTTTGTTTCTCGCCTAAAACAAAAAAACACTGCGATTAAACTTTCACAAATAAATCTCCTTTGTTTACTCTTCCCAACGAGACCAAGCGTGCATTTTTACTTGGACTGCATCACCACTCTACATGTGCCTGAACGTGGGGCATTTCACACATTTTTCAATGATTGCGCCCCTTTCACTTCGAAACTACCCGGTCATCGACTTCAATACTTTTTTGACACGCTTACTGCCAACTATCCAGCAATGTGATATAGTCCTATTTTGTCTGTAATGTTCGTAGAATTTAAAAAAAAATAATCATAATGGGCGCAGAATTGCAGCATTGCTTCACCACAAAGCACATCGTGAGACAAAGTAGTGGTCGTCAATGGGCGATAATAAGATAGTGCCATTCCTTTTCAAGTAAAACAGCAGATATTTAAGGCGTTCCGTAAAGTATTGTATTTTTTAGAGTATTTTTTCGCAACCTATATTTCACCCACTACGGCAAAATTAAAATCACCGTAACAGACAAGAAAATTTTTTTTTTCGAAAAAATACTTTCCGAGGGCAAATAGTGCCTTGATATGAACGTCCACAATTTTTTACAATACAATTGGAGAAGGTCGAGCGCAATGTCTGGGGCGTTTGGCGTGGAATGACCCTCATGAGTAGACTCATTTCAAACGCGTGAGTGTGATAATGAGTGAGTGACGAGGGATGTGAGAAGGCATGAGTATGAAGGCAACATAGTACATACGAGTGTAATAGGTGTGAGTATGAATGTGAGTGAGTACCCATGGGAGTGAGTAGACAGGAGTGAATGTGAGTACAAAATGGCTGTGAGTAGGTGTGAGTGTGAACATGAGCACCGGTGTGAGTAGGTGTGAGTCAGTACTTACCAGTGTGAATGGGCCGGTGAGTACCGATGGGTATGAGCAGGTATGGGCAGGTATAAACAGGTATAAACGTGAGCGAGTGCCCATAAGTGTGAGTACCCTTGAGTGTGAACGTGAGTACTTATGAGCGTAAGTGGGCGTGAGTATGAACGTGAGTGAGTAGGTATGATAGTCAGTGCACGTATGAACGTGAGTGAGTACCAATGAGTTTGAGAGGCGTTACTGAAGGTGAGTGAACACTTATGAGTGTGCGCGGGCGTGAATATGAACACGATTGAGTACCAATGGGCGTGACGTGTGAGAATGAACGTGAGTGAGTGCCTATGAGTGTGAGGAAGCTTGAGTATGAACTTCAGTGGGTGTGAGTTTGCGCGAGTATAGGCGTGAGTATGCCCATCATTGGGTGTTGGTGGGCGTGAGTATGAACGTGAGTGAGCGCCTATGAGTAGGAGTAGGTGTGAGTATGAACGTGATTGAGTACATATGACTGTGAGTAGGCGGTGTATAAACGTGAGTGAGTGCCTGTAAGTGTGAATATGAACTTGAGTGAGGGTCTATGAGTGTAAGTAAGCGTGAGTATGAACGTGAGTGAGTGCCTATGAATGTGAGTAGGCGTGAGTATGAACGTGGGTGAGTGCCTGTAAGTGTGAGTATGAATGTCAGTGCCTATGAGTGTGAGTAGGCGTGAGTATGAACGTGAGTGAGTGCCTATGCGTGTGAGTAGGCGTGAGTATGAACGTGAGTGAGTGCCTATGAGTGTGAGTAGGCGTGAGTATGAACGTGAGTGAGTGCCTGTAAGTGTGAGTATGAATGTGAGTGAGTGCCTATGAGTGTGAGTAGGCGTGAGTATGAACGTGAGTGAGTGCCTATGAGTGTGAGTAGGCGTGAGTATGAACGTGAATGAGTGTCTATGAGTGTGAGTAGCGTGAGTATGAACGTGAGTGAGTGCCTATGAGTGTGAGTAGGCGTGAGTATGAACGTGAGTGAGTGCCTATGAGTGTGAGTAGGCATGAGGTATGAACGTGAGTGAGTGTCTATGAGTGTGAGTAGGTGTGAGTATGAACGTGAGTGAATGCCTATGAGTGTGGGTAGGTGTGAGTATGAACGTGAGTGAATGCTTATGAGTGTGAGTAGGTGTGGGTATGAACGTGAGTGAGTGCCTATGAGTGTGAGTAGGCGTGAGTATGAACGTGAGTGAGTGCCTTTGTGTGTGCGAGGCGTGAGTATGAACGCTAGTGAGTGCCTATGAGTGTGAGTGGGCTTGAGTATGAATGTGAGTGAGAGCCTATGAGTGTGAGGAGGCGTGAGTATGAACGTGAGTGAGAGCCTATGAGTGTGAGTAGGCGTGAGTATGAACGTGAGTGAATGCTTATGAGTGTGAATGGGCGTGAGTATGAACCTGAGTGAGTGCCTATGAGTGTGAGTGGGCGTGATTATGAACGCGAGTGAGTGCCTAGATGCGTGAGTAGGCGTGAGTAGGAACGTGAGTGAGTGCCTATGAGTGTGAGTAGGCGTGAATATGAACGTGAGTGAGTACCTATGAGTGTGAGTAGGCGTGAGTATGAACGTGAGTGAGTGCGAAGGCTGAGAAAATTGGGGTGAGTGAGTGTGAGTGAGTATTCTCTTACAGTGCCGACCTATGCTCATAATAAATATCGTGGTTTTGGGACGTTAAAACCCAGATATTATTATTAGAATATGTAGGCTTCCAAAGTAACGTTGAGCGGCGCCACTGCTCTTATCGCAACTGGGAGCATCCACGGCCACAACACTGCCGCCCCCGCCTCCGCGCACGCTCAGAGCTCTCGGATTGCATCTGTGGTGCGTCACAATGTAACTATTGCTGACTAGCAGTGCTGTGGGCCGAATGAGGAGCGCATGCGCGCACGTGTCCTTGACGCCGCCGCTGGCAAATCCGGCGACAAACCGCATTCGCGGGCAGCATCTGCCCCCAGTAACGCATAGCTTCGCCGCGCGAGCGTCGCGCCCAAACTTAACCTTGGGTTCCCTATACGCACTTTCTGCGGGATTGCTTTTGGTCACAGCGGCAGGTAACCTGAAGTGGCTCGAAGTGAAAATTTGAACAGTGATAAAAAACACAGGCTTACTTTTACACCAGAACAGGAAGAAAGGAAGGAAGAAAACGAGAGAGAAGGCAGGGAGGTTAACATGCCCGGTTGGCTACCCTACGCTGGGGGAATGGAAAAGGGTAGTAGAAAGATGAGAGAGAGAGGGAATGAAGGATGGGAACGAACAGTCTACAAAAGGAGAGAGTTAATAATCTTTAATGAAAATCCCGGAGAGGTTAGTCTGGTTTGTCGCCTGGTTTGATACTCCAGGTGTCGGGTGAGGACTATGATATATACAATGATCACATATACACACAAATAGTACTACAGTCACAAACGCACACATATACACAAAAAGGAATGTGTTAGAACCTAATGGAATAATGGAAGTTCTTTGTACGGGGCATCCACTTTCGCTTTAAGACTTGCTCAAGGGCGACGCTGCTGCTTTCTACAGTTCGATGAAGTCCGGCTAATTTAACACAGAAAACCGAAACCCAAATGTCAAAGGGTGCAAGGGTGCAATAGACGCGACCTTCAGTAACGCCCAGTGTGGCATCGTTGTTTCCCTGGCATCTCAGGGCAACTATATGGTCAAGCGTCGTTATCAATCGGCGATCTTTCTCGTTCCGTTGCTGCGCCTGATCGCGCTTACCGCAGTAGCCACTCAACCAACTCAACCACGACGCTCGCCCTTCGTTGCCCGGCAAAGGGAGGATGCCACACCAGAAGTTACAGAAGGTCCAGGCAACTGCGCTCTTGGACAGCTCGGTTTCAGTTTCCTGTGTGAAATTAGCCGTTCTTCGTCCAACTCTAGAAATTGGTAACGTCGCCCATTAGCGAGTCTCAAAACGTATATGGATTCCCTGTATAAATAACGCTTCACTCTTCCGATAGGTTGGATAGGCTCAAGTTTAATTAGTATAGTTTTGTTCATAAATGGTCAGATTTTCACCCCGGCCCATTTGAATGTACGTGCCGCTATGACCAAAGCTACTCCGCAAAAATTGTGCGCAAATATCTGGTACCCCGTATTTGATAACATTTCCGGCCACATTTTCTGAAACAGCCGGTATAGCAAAGAGTTAGGTAGGCTAAACAGAGAAATTTTCATAAATTCAAAGAACCATTGTGTATTACACGTCATTCTATTAAAAGGGGGCCGTGCTACTAAAACAACTACGAGACATAATTCTATGTAGAATTTTCGTTACAATAGTTCATGTTCGATTACGAAAACAAGGTGGCGCTCACTGGCATGACAATGTTGGTCGAAATCCCGGGCTAAGTGAGCCGGAGCATCCGGCGCACATTCCCAATCGCCCAAGAGTGGTGTATCCTGAATCGAGAAAATCGAAGAAACCGCTTATTACCCTGTACCACTTTAATAAGCGATATCTGTATCTTTCGGGGTACTTTTCAGCCAACGTCATACATGCATGTTAATCTTATGTTGTGATTCAATGTTTGACTGTGCAATACAGAGGCGGAGCTCATCACCTTGACTTTTGAGAGTGTGCAACCTTACAAAGCTGCTGCAGAGACTACCAATCATTTAGTGTTTAACGATTTTGTCTCCCGTAAAATTTCGAAGTGTTGCCCTTAAAGAGTGAATATATTGGATTCTTATTTACTGGCTCACAGTTTCTCATGCTCTAGATGCCTCAGAAAAAGGAATTCTACTCATTCTTCTATAAACCATGTGCCCGATATCTTAATTTAAAGATGTAAAGTGCTGTTACGACAAACCAAGAAGAAAAGAAACGGGCAGACGGTTCACGGGAGAGTCAATCGCAAAATAGTTTTATGCAGTCCGGTTGGCGCGTCCGAAGTATGATGCGCGCACTAAACATCTTTAGCGAGCAGGCAAACCCTGTGAACAGAATATGGCTTATGTAACCTATCATCTGCAATGAAATCAGATTGGATTTGCTATCTTTCTGCGCAGGAATCGCATCGACTTCGATGCTGTGACGCTTGGGAAGGAGCCCGACTTTTCCTGGCCAAGGGGCGGCCGACGGAGGTGACGCTTAAGTGGGTGCCGACGAACAAACAGCGCCCGCGCCTCATGAAACCCGGACCGGCGACGCCGTCGAACGGTCATCGCTCAGCTGAAAATAAATAGCGACGCACAAAGGTCCGTCCCCCACCGAACAGTGCCACCGACCCCCCCAAAGCCACGTCACAGAAGAAACAAGCTCCCCTCTTCTTCGCACAGTGACGCGACTTCCAATCAGTTCTGCGCAATAAGACGCACCGACGGTTCAGTTTTGCTTCCCTTCGCCGCTTTCTTTACTCCCTTGCGCTGTCATTTGGATACATGTGTGTGCACTTGTGCAGATATTGCTTCCACGGCGGCCTCGCACGGCCAGACACGCAACGCACGCACGCACAGCCTGCAGAAGGGGGCTGTAAAATAAGAAGCACGGGCACCGGGCGCGGGACCCTTATCACTCGAACGCGTGCGCCCGGCGCAGAGCGGCAATGTCGTCTCTGCTATCACAAGAACTACACTGGTGGCGCTTTACGGCCTCTTCCCTGTTGTTTCCCCGAGTCCCTGCTTTGAGTGGGACATCAAACTTCCTTTCCCTTATATATATATATATATATATATATATATATATATATATATATATATATATATATATATATATATATATATATATATATATCCTTTCGTCTCGCCTCCCGCTGTTGCGTTGGCGGAGTGTGTGTGCAGGCGTGCTTACAGGCTGACGAACGCGCCGGCCGTAAGAGTGACGCGCTCACGCAAAAGAGAAGGGTCGTTCTCCTCCGTACTCTCACGCGCGCGCCGTCCTTCGCGAGAAGGAGCATGGAAAGGTAAACAGCGGAACACTACCATCCGTCGGCCACGACTGGTATACGGCGGCGGCGACTCTGGTCGATTTCCACTCCCTTCTCCGAAGGAGGACACGAGCCGCAATCGTAAGGAGACCGGCCCGTCGTCTACTCCGTCTCGCTACTCCCTCTCGCTGCGCGCCGCGTCCGATGTGCGGCGCTGCGCACTTTGATTGCCCGGAAATTCAAATTTATTCCGAGGCCGTGCCGGCCGAGATTGCGTTAATCTCCCGCAGTGCTCCTGCAGCTTCGCCCATCAACTCGGGGGATACGTCTCGGAAAGAAACAAGCTGCATGTAGAGCACCTACTCAGGGAGATACGAGGCAGTCCCGGTGCACGTATACCCCAAGCTAATCTACGGGCGCGTAGCATTTAAGCTCGCCCCGCCAACGACACGCAAACGAAGGGGGCGTGCGGCAACTCGCAGCCAGCGAGCTGTGCAAACTACGCGGACCGAGTGAGAGATACAAGAAGCGGCTGTTGACCACCGCGAATATGCGACGGCCGGCTCGTCTCAGAGACAAGATAGTGGTCGGAACGGCAGACACTTTGCGTGCTTTACGCGACGTCGGGTTATATCCTGCGTAAAACACCACTTTCTATCTCAACTTACTGCCACGTGCACTGACTCGGCGAAAATGCGTAAAGAGAAAAGTGATAAATATCCGATAACACAGCGGCATGTCATGTACTTAAAAGTAGACAGCGCTTCAGTAATTTTGCAGATTTCGTCTTTGCTTTTTTCTGGTATCACATCTATCGGTTAGCCAATCCCCTCTTGCCACTACGTAATCAGATTACGGGTGGTCTAATCTGTTACAGGTTTGCAAACCTACACGGAAGCTATTAAACGAGTTTACGATAACTAATCTCTGACCCGAACGCCTTCCAACGACGAAGCGCTGTTACGTGCGAAAACCTTCGTAGTTACTCACCCTCGTTGTGGTAAACGTATCTTTAGCCGATTTTTATTTCCCTCTTTCTCTGAAATAAGGGTGCCTGAACCGACATTACTGGAAACATGCTGTGCCAAGCGCTTTCACGTGCATACAAACGGAATTTCTAGGGGCAATTTGTGCACTTATTCAATTGTAATCTGATTATCTAATTCCTGCCAAGTCGTTCAATGTCGAATATTTTATCAAACTTTGTTCAGTTTCTCTCACTCGTACGAATATATCTGTCGTCAGGAAAAAAGTTCTTTTTATATTGCTTAGATTCCTTAGATTTTCATGAAAGCACGCATCGTAAAAATTCACACGGTCCCTTATGCATTTGCCTAAGACGAATCGAGGGCGAAAACCGTCTTATTCGTCTGTTTCTTCTCAGTTGATTGTATTGACAGTGGAGCCGCTTGGGCACCCACTGATGGAGCCAAGCAACACCATACGCACTCTTTCTACCTCGCTAATAACCATGCTCCATTGGGCACCATGTTTCACAGCTACATACAGGTGACTACTTAGTACACGTGTAAGGGTGCGTGTAAAAGACATGAACATGAGAAAGGAACGCAGAAACACGCACAGTGCCGGGTCAGTGTCTTTTGCGCGCAACCTTACAAGCCCCACAGGGCAAACCAAAAGGCCCAAGTAGCTACATAATTGACTATTTAGTAGTTTCTTCCAAAACTTGTTCAAATTGATGTGCCTTGAGGAAACTCGATGATCGGCCCTTTACTGCAGGAAAGATCTTGGGAGCCTGGTCTCACAGCACAGCAGCCCACAAAGCCACACGAGCCCTCTTGCAGTACTTGAAGACAACAGCATTGAGCGACCGCTTGTGAAACCCTGCACTGTGTGTGTGTGTGTGCGTGTGTGTGTGTGTGTGTGTGTGTGTGTGTGTGTGTGTGTGTGTGTGTGTGTGTGTGCGTGTGTGCGTGTGTGTGTGTGTGTGTGTGGTGTGTGTGTGTGTGTGTGTGTGCGTGTGTGTGCGTGTGCGTGTGTGCGTGTGTGTGCGTGTGTGTGCGTGTGTGTTGTGAAATGTGCCTCTCCTTCTCTATCTCTTTCTTTTCTCTCTCTCTCTTGTGCTCCCTTATTCCCCTCCCCATGTGTAGGGTAGCAAAGTGGAGGTAGTCTAGTTAACCTTCCTGCCTTTCCTATATTCCTTCTCTCTCTCTCGTCCAAAACTGGCTTATGGCGCGAACTCTACGCGAGACACGATTAGCGAGTTAAATCATCAATAATTCTTATCAGCGCATACATATATACATTTCGACCCAGATTTGGAAAAAATGAGCACGAGCCTGTTCTGATTCGATGCAAGCCTGTTCTGATTCGATGCGACCATGTAGCTATTACTGATACCTGACTTTCCTTTTGGTAGATCTAATGCTGCTCAGAGTCTCGCAAATTCATAACATCCGTTAAGCCAAACAAGTCGTGCAAATTCCATGAGGCTAAAGAAGAAAAAAAAAAAGCCGGGCGTAGCTTGCGCTAGTGGCGCAAGGCTAAAGGCACAGCGGAGCTGATCGGTTCCTACAGTTGGTCCTGGCCATACGAAGTCATGCTAAGTAATGCCGAGTGATGTCAAGTTCCAGTCGAGTCCAGGACAGTCACCTCTCGCCGTTTCGCCCACTCCGCGATTCCCGGTAAGCGGCTTCATCGGCAGTGCGAACCTTCCGTAGTCTTCAAAATTGGCTAGCGCGAAAATCGACACGGACTAAGAAGGAACACTGATGTACAGGACAGGCGCTTCCGTAGTCTCCCCATGTCTGCGTCTGGCGCGCCGCCGCCACGCGCCGGCTTTATAAGGAACGAAGGAGCGCATATGCAGTTGGCCGGGACGTCACGTCTGGCGCGACCAAGTGGTTGCGCGAAGTATCCAGGCAGGCTGGCTGGTGGAGGAGCCGTGTATGGGCAGGTGCACAGCTGCTCGACCGGTTGCTAGGCAACGCGCGCTCACGTCATCGCGACGCGGAGTGTTTTTGCTCGCGTTGGACAGATTACGGCAGTCTTAATCAGCTTCGCTGTTAAAACATGAAGCGTTCAAAAACTCTCATTCAGATAACCCTAAATACTTAGACGTCTATATGTAGGCTCATAGGTAACCGTACATCGTGATGTCATGAGCGGACTACTTCGATGACGCTTAAAGGGACACTAAAGGCAAATAATAAGTCGACGTTGATTGTTGAAATAGCGGTCCAAAAACCTCGTATTGCTACTTTTGTGCCAAGAAAGTGGTTATTTTGAAATAAAATCACGTTTTAGTGGTCCGCATCGCGTTAGCGCACTTCAAATCACCCACCTGAAAGCGGTCTTTCTCGCGTCACTGTTACCGTGCCCAGCGTTGCCCGCCTTTACTGCGCGGCGGCGTGCACTGACGGCGTGCACCATTCGGACATCCGGAAACATCACATGCATGCGGCATTTTGTCGAACTTTCTCTCAGAGCGACTTTCACGAGCGCGCAAAACACACCCGGCAGTACACGATACCGAAACTACCACTGGAACGCTACCGCGTGAGCGAAGCAGGGCGCCGGGCGAAGCTCAGAATTAGACATGTGCGCCGGACCCACAATCACCGGCGGCGGCGCGTGAACGGCGCGGAGTTCATCAGAACGGCGGCAGCGCGGCGAGGGGGGGGGGGCGAAGCAGTGAATGCCATAAGTACACGCCGTAATGCTACATGAATGAGAGCTAGCAGTTAACTCTTTTTGCTGCGATCTCACTTAACTCTACAAAACGCTGGTGTATGGCAATACGGCCGCTCCCGGGAGAGAAGCGGTTTTCGGTCAGTTTGTCGTATCAGTGGTCCGAGCGTGAAGCAATGAGATCACAGCGCTCAGAGCGCGTAGAAGGTATACGAGCCGTTCGTTGGGGGATGTCTGCCGGAACAGGGCGCGTGCCAGCGCTCTCGACCGCGCCCTTACAGTCAAAGTTCACAGTTGCTGCTCGAGTTACGCAGTCCCTCTCCCCAGACATCCCTTCCTGCTCCTTCGCCCAGCAAATGACGGGTGCGGCGTTTCCTTCTGCTTGAGGAGCAATCGAAGGCAGGCCTCGCACGCGGGTTGATGTTATTCCGTGTGACGGAGATGGCCAGCTTGTTTCATCTCTGCTTTAGCCATGTTCCTTGCCAATGCTCGCGAGCTTTTACTCGCGGGTAGAACATACAATGCGCGGAGCGATGTTATCGATTTAGAGTTTATAAGGACATGACGGCGACGGCGAAAACCTGTCGTGAGTGTCCATACAATTGCTAAAGCAATAAAAAATATACAAAAAACCGTCGAAGCGGGCTAGCTTTTTTCCTGGAAAGCTGCATCGCCTCCGCTGCAAAGAGTTCGTCCATTGGAAGAATCATGTAATCAGGCGCCTTTTCCATTGGTTTCGTTCGCGCCTTCAATACCCTTCTTACAGGGGACATTCCTCGCCACTTATTTCTTTATAAAGCACGCGTACAATGTCAGCACTAAGCGTTGAACCTATTATGATTTCTCTCTTGCCGGCTACAGTCTGTTATCTCTGCATGCGCGGTCGCAAGCGCACAAAATGGAGCAAAATCGGGTAATCGCGCACGATAGTCGTGCGAGAGAAGCAAGAGCGGGTGGACGGCTGCATAGCAAAGCAGTATGGGAGACAATTCAAAACTGTTATTTCTCATATATGAACCAGTCGAGAGTATGTACCCTGATGATGTCACGGGTATCACTGTTCTGTCTTCACGAAGTGCAACAAAGGACAAGAAACGCCAAAAGAGAATAACACGTTCGTTGTTTTTGTTTTTTGTTGTATTTTCAGAGGCTGTTAGGGGCCCTTTATGAAAACAGGGCGTGCAAACACCGACACAGGAGAGTAGTCAAGACACCATGGAGAAACGCCGCTAACAACTGAAAAATCACACAGCGGCGCAGCCGAAGGTAGACACAAATATTTATCTGCGCATTCCCACGTGAGAGGCGATACCTATCAATCAAGTGCGAGTAGTGGTCTACATGAGAGATAGCTGTTCACTCTCTCGACTTTTCTCTCATGTCCGTGTTTCCACGTCATGTCTTCTTAACATGAATACATACCAACTAGCTCAGCTATATTCTAAGTTTTCCATTATCTTTACTTCTGTATTTATTTATGGATTTACTCGAGTAAAAATGAAAGGAAAAAGTGTATTAACGCACCGAGATATATATATTACCTATCTATTTTATTTATTTTTGCACAGTGTACTAGGTCCAAGACTCCAAGAATATGCTATTCAGCGTGTTAGGTCGCCACCCTTTAAGTCTGGAGGGGGCAGCGTTGAGGTCAGGCAATACTCGTGATATTTCTGGAGTAAAAAAAGTTACTACAACTTCTGGGGAGCTATTCTCGATGCGTTCATCCTAAGGAGATGTCCACAGTCCATTTTGGCAGAGCGCATTCAGTGATTCGAAAAAGCGGTGAGCCATGATGTCACCTCGCTCTTGACCACGTCGCTGCACCGAACCCGCCAGCACATTCCTAGCGTAAGAAGAGATTGGACGAAATGCACAGAAACAGGAACTTTTGAAGTCTGAATTTGCATATGAATGTGTCCCAGATGTTTGAGAAGGATGCAGAGAATGCGTACCAATCTTACAGCTGCGTTAGACGAGCGGCCGCATTAAACCTAAATCGATGGCTAACATGATCAAAAGACATGTGCACCGAAAATCGGATCTCTGAGGGCTGCGTTCATTGCATTGAAGCGCATTCCGTCCCTCTCATTTGTGTCGAGAGTGTTTGAAAGCTTCGTGATGTCATGATGGCGTTGCAGAACAAGAACCGGAAACAGGGGGCGAGCTCCCGCTATTCAGCGGCCGCTGAAATGGACTGTTCATTACATGGACACATCGAGAAGAGCTCCTCCTGCGAAGTGCTGTATTTGATTTCAAGATTCCCCATTCGAATTAAAAGAAAAGTCTAACGGCGGCGCGCCGCAATTATTGCGCGGCGGCGGCGGCGGCGGCGCCGTGATCTCTCTTGGGTCTTCGGCGGCGGCGCGAGCGGCGTGACCAAAAACGGGCGGCGGCGGCGGCGCGGCCCGGCGGCGCACACCTCTAAGCTCAGTTCGGCGAAAACGGAACCCTTGAAACCTTTGAACCACGCACGCCGTTCCCCGTGGCAACGCCAAAGAGGTTCTTTTTTCCATGAATCAAACAGAAACGAACAAGCAGCATTTTATTACGTCTCTTGATGCACGGAAGGTTCTTTTTTTATTGCAGCTAGTTTGATTACGAGTGATTAATTGCAGTCGGACTCTCTCACGTCCTCGGGATCATTTCCAAAATGTGCCGCTCGTGGCGCTCATCGTGGGATACATTTAGCTTAATTTCTCGGTAAGTAGGGCACTGCTGTTGATTAATATTGCCGTTTTAGGCGTTGTCATACATTGAGCTTTCACTCTGACATAAATTATTTGCCTTTAGTGTCTCTTAAACGCATACGGCGCTTAAGGTATGTGTCTAAAACGGATGGACCTATCTCTAGTCAAGTACGTGTGATCGAGTCCATTTCTGTCAACCGAGACAGCTTTCGGCACAGAAAAATAGCGTGTGTGTGTGTGTGTGTGTGTGTGTGTGTGTGTGTGTGTGTGTGTGTGTGTGTGTGTGTGTGTGTGTGTGTGTGTGTGTGTGTGTGTGTGTGTGTGTGTGTGTGTGTGTGTGTGTGTGTGTGTGTGTGTGTGTGTGTGTGTGTGTGTGTGTGTGTGTGTGTGTGTGTGAAGCGCCGCATATATCAAAATCAATTTCGGGCCAAAATGAAAAAGAGTTCGTATTGTAATCTACAAAGAGTCAAGAGACATAATTTGGGGCAACGAGATAAGTGAATCGGAAACATTTTGAATCTGACTGTCTCAGAAAATGAAATGAATAGTTGTATTTTTATATAGAAAAAGAACTATTTCCTCACTACCGTGTGTCTCTATTTCTGCAGTGGTCCTCAATTAAGTTTTAACGCCGAATGTGAATTGCATTTAGAATCGAGGAGCACTGCGTTTAGAAACATTGGCAGGCTGTACCTAAGGCTCTCATCATCTGCTTGGTTTAACGTCCGTAAACAATGACCAGTCGTGTATCTATGCATCACAGTACGCGCCTGGTTTTTCTCCTCGCCAAACCAGGCCGGCGGATGTGTAAGCAAGCGCATCGGTTACGACTGCAATGGCTACGGCAAATTTTATTGGCGTTTCTGCGCCCTTACTTTGCTGACATATACTTCATTAGCCTTTGTATGGCGCTACTACATTATATGTCATTATTAGCGATATTCTTCATCTTAATCAACTACGCTCGTACAACCATCGCTCTACCTAGCCTTGCGCAGACTGGCGCAGCAGTGCGTAAGGAGGGCTACTTGGGAAAATAATACATAGAACCCCACCATATTTTGCCGGAAGTTTTGGAGGCGACTACATTAAAATTGACACCGGTAACAAGATTTCTGATGTCTTATATGCGCTTAGAGCGTTCATAATTATCATTAGCCCATTTTATGCCTGTGTATGTTTTTTTAGCGATACTTCTCTACATAAACAATTTTCTTATCAACTTCAAGACGAAAGCCTTTGAGGACAATATCATCTGTGACCCGTCACGGTTTCTGAGATACTTGCCTCCGATCACCACTCCATTCTAATAACTTGAACGTCATTATTCTAAGGATGCAGGGAATAGCATAAGAGAGGTTGTGTCTCCTTGCCTTACTGCTTCTTGGTCAATATTTTCCCGCCTTATTTGCAAAGAATTAAGGTAGCTGTGCTTATAAATATCTGCGAAGATTCACGCGTGCTTCCTGTATTTTTGGATTACGCAGTACCTGCATAACTGCTACTATCATTACGGAATCAAATTTCTTTTCATGTGTAGCTAGTGATGAGGTTAAAAGAACTTTGCGAGACATGTCCGGGGATAAACGGCAGGAGAAGGTTGAATAACGCTCGATTTGTGAAAGGGATATTATATTTGAAAAACTTAATAGGCAGTGGCTTCACCACTTCTGGTGTACCAACGCTAACATGATACTAATACTCAAAAAACGGAGCACTTAAAAAACTGAACAATTATACGCCCACGAACTTGCTTCCTGTTTCTGTATTTCATAAAATACTTAGCAAGATGATTTTCCTTAGTATCAGGATACATACTCACCTAATCAATAAACAGAGCAGACTGGTTTTGGGAAGGGGTATTCTACAATGGATCACGTCCATGGCAGCGATCAGGTAATTGAGAAATCTGTGGGATACAACCAATATAGAGCAATGAACGACATCAACTTTATAATAAAGTACGTACCTTAACAGCACGATGTAAAAAGTTAATTAGCGAAAATTTCTTACGAAAATCTATAATTGACTATTAACGCAGAAAGCTTGATGACCAAAACTGCTACAAAACTCAGCCCCCAAAATTACTAGACCAGTTTTCCACTTTGAATAATGAGAGAAAGCCGCCAATGACAGGCCCTTTATATAGCATGTGAAACAAGTGCAGTGTTCATTGTGAGAAAAATAATGCATAATAGTTAGTACTTTAGATTATGTCGGCTACATCTACGCCGTCTACGTCATGTGACTGGGGAGCAACAGTCTTTCGAAATGAGCTATGAGAAACGGCTACACAACAGGTGTCTTTTTTGCAGGGTTCTGCCCATCAAGCACGCTGCAGAGAGGCGTAAAAAGGACAAACAGGCAGATCAACCAGGCGCGCGTCCGGTTTGCTGCCCTATGGAGGGGAAAGGGCGTTAGGGAATAAAAGGGAGGAAATAAGACTACCCACGCAACACTGAATGTGCACACGCGGCCTTCGCGCGTCCGAACTTAAGGCACATTTAACACTGGCGTGGAATGAATCGGTAGTCTGGGTGCAGGAAGTGGCCGACCTTGATGTTTTCTTAGAACGAGTCACCCATTAATATGAATAAAATAGACAAGCACTTCGTTCTGACGCTGCCGACGTGCACCAAGTTATAGCACTTACGACAACAAAAAACTTGGAGGACGCTTGAGCTTCGCTTTCAAGAGTAGAACGCGATAGCGTAATCGGACCGTGTTCGTATCGCCTTCCCAATCGGTAGCCTGCTTCGATTCTCGGTGGACTCCTAAACCGTGCCGCAAGGAAAGCCAAAGTGCGGACGCCCTCTGGCTCCATCTCTATGCATGCTTCGCGGCGAAACACGGCCACACGGCGGGGTGATGCCGTTTAAAAGCGCGCCCGTGGGCCCCTAGCGCCATCTCGCGGGTGATAGTCAAGCCGCTGAAGAACCTCCAAGATGTGCGTACCACCAACGCTAAATGGTGTATATAACTAGCTCGCCGTTACTCGAACCGAAGATTTTTTATTATTTCTTTAGTTGCATCTACCTCGAATTTTCGCTCACAACCAAAGACGCCGACACCGACACCGGAATTTCTGCGAAACGAGCGTTAACATTGTACAACGACGGCTGTCCTGAGGCAGTGAACGGGTATGAGGCGTTCGATATCGATGTAGTCTATCTGCCTTATTCTACCAAAGGGCCCATCGTCTTCCTGCTGAAAACGTCGATGGCCATGACGTTTGCAGCGGCGTGAAGCCTTAAAGGGTCCCTGCAACACTTTTTCAGCATGGTTAGAAAACACTACCTAACGGTAGTCGAGGCTCCTGAGAACATGTGAGTCAAACATTATAGCGCAGCCAGCGGCCTGGAATTTACAATCAAATCTCAATGTCAGCTAGAAATCGCTCACTCTTCTCGCGGCAAATGATGCCACAAACCCAAATGACCACGTCATCAACACAAAGTCCACGGCTATTGGCTGATTTGAGCATGGTGCGCTGCATAGTTACCGCTGCTACCATGGGATGCCGCCACGTGCACGCGCGTGCGCTCGCGATCACACTAAAAGTCGCGCGTTCGAAGAAAAAAAAAAAGAAAAGGAAGTACTGGAAGTCATGACGTGCGCTGACGAACGGAGGTAACTTCTTCTCTTTTGTGATTCACCTCCCCCCCCCCCCTTCCTGCGTAGCTTTCAGCACGGTCGCTGGCACGAAAGGAGAGAGAAAGCGCTTAAAGCGTGCGACAAATCCCTGTAACTCCACTCGTACTTAACGGATTATAAAAAATTTTTCCGGCGTATGACTCGTGAGACAATAAACTGCTTTAATGAGGCCATTCGATGATAACTTGGAAAAGTGTTGCAGAGCCTTTCTTAATTTTGTTCGGTGCGATGCCTTACAAAAAAGGAGCGCGCTTACTTTCCCAGGAGTACGGAGGTTGCCTTAGAATCATCCGGCACGAACAGGATTGTATACGGCTGCAGGACCTGAGCGGTAGTGTTCCCCGCCTTGCATCGATGGATTTACAGACCTCCGAGACCCTGCATGCCTGCACACCGGCTGCCCGACAACAGATGTGAGCCTGGAACAACCTCGAGAAAACGGCGATCCTTTTTTCACTTCCAGCGACGACACCAAGCTGCAGCGCTAGGCTTCAGACGATGACTGTTCGGAATATGATTCCGAGACCGCCTTGAGTATCAAGTCCAAACGAAGAACACTCAGTTCAATTCCGCGGTCGTGTATCCTGAAATGTGCATGTATCTCAACGCTGTATAGATCAAGCAAAGGCATGTGACTCAGAGCAGGCTAACTAACACAAAGAAACTTTTTTTTAATAGCAGACTGAGAGCAGGGGGTGGCTTTGCTATTTATGTAAGGGCGCCTCAATAAACGAATGCGGTGTATAATTGAAAAAAAGAAGAAGAACCTAAAGCTTTCGAAAACACTGCGGTGTCCATAACCGCAACTCCAGTAATATTATAGAGTCCAAAATATGGCTGCTGAAGTCAAATGCCGTTGTAATGGTCCCCTATGTATGTAATGGTCCCTTAATGGTCCCGTATCGACTAGTGTGGTGTAACAGAATCCCGATACCAGCATACGCATGCAATATAGCAGAAAATGACCTGACACCTGCATGCAGCGTCACAGATTCGCTTTTCATTTAATTAAAATAAGCTTGAAAGCATGAGTCACATGGAAGGTATGTCAGCTCGGGCTATGTCACTCGTGTTTGTCGCGAATTTCCATTAACAGCATTCCGGATATCTTTACACCATGATGATAATGCTACGTATAGCAGATAGCACGACGTTGGGTCCAATAGCTGAAAGTGCGGAATGTGTCGAACTGCTTTTGTGTGTGCTGGCTTATCCTATCATTATTTTAAGAGCGCCAGAATTACTGTTGGCCGTACATCAGCAACACGTTTTCAACAGCATAAACTGCAGGACAAGCCGTTTTGTTGAACTCTCTCTCTCTTTCTCTGTCGCTCTCTCTGTCAGGGAGTCCACTCTTACATAATGAGTGGACTCCCTACGGAACGTTGGCCAAAACTGTTTTAATTGCAGAACGCTCCGCTTGCACTTCAACAGTTACTGATTAAAACAACTATATTTCTTAGAATAGCTGGCGAAAAGATCATTAGAAACATTGTAAACTGCCATCAGGTTGATTATGCAAACATACGTACATGTGTACCCTACCGAGCCACGAAAAAGCACGCCGCAAGCGCGCGTTGAAAAAGAAACAAAAAGAAAAAAAAATCCGGCAGATCCCACGCACTGTGGGAATCGATGTAATGCGAAGCAGCCAGCAAAGAGCTACATACATCGCTTTGCTTATTTTTGAGTCGAATGAAATCATACATGCCATGGCATCTAGTTCACCATATATCGCATGTTTGCCATGCACGCGTGCATGCACAATATGGTATATACCATGCCAATGAAACGTATATTCTGGTATATACACTGCATGGCCGGTGATTTATGTTCATCACGCACTCCTATCATGCAATACCAATTTTGGTATATATCCAGTTATCTAAACGGCCGGAAGCGCACCATAACAGTGTCATGTAAATCATACCGTACATGACATGCATAACATAATTCGCATGTTAGGACCTGTCATTTTATGTTCGTCATACAGTCACATCGCACAATACCAATTTTGGTGCATATCAGTCTAGCGAAACGGCCGCGAGCGCACCATGAGCGTGGCATGTAAATTATGTCGTGCATGACACGCGTGTCATGATTTTCATGTTACCACCTCTAATTTACGTTCGTCATACAGTCGCGTCGTGCAATACCAATTTTGGTGTATATCGACCCGCGAAACGGCAGCGAATGCACCATGAGCGTGGCATGTAAATCATGACATACACGACATGCATGTCATGGTTTTCATCTTACCACCTGTTATTCATGTCCTCCATACAGTCACACCGCGCAATACCAATTTTGGTGTATATCAACCTAGCGAAACGGCCGCGAGTGCGTCATGAGCGTGGCATGTAAATTATGTCGTGCATGACACGCGTGTCATGATTTTCATGTTACCACCTCTAATTTACGTTCGTCAAACAGTCGCGTCGCGCAATACCAATTTTGGTGCATATCAACCTAGCGAAACGGCCGCGAGTGCGTCATGAGCGTGGCATGTAAATTATGTCGTGCATGACACGCGTGTCATGATTTTCATGTTACCGCCTCTAATTTACGTTCGTCATACAGTCGTGTCGTGCAATACCAATTTTGGTGTATATCGACCCGCGAAACGGCAGCGAATGCACCATGAGCGTGGCATGTAAATCATGACATACACGACATGCATGTCATGGTTTTCATCTTACCACCTGTTATTCATGTCCTCCATACAGTCACACCGCGCAATACCAATTTTGGTGTATATCAACCTAGCGAAACGGCCGCGAGTGCGTCATGAGCGTGGCATGTAAATTATGTCGTGCATGACACGCGTGTCATGATTTTCATGTTACCACCTCTAATTTACGTTCGTCATACAGTCGCGTCGCGCAATACCAATCTTGGTATATATCAACCTAGCGAAACGGCCGCGAGTGCGTCATGAGCGTATGTAAATCATGACATACATGACATCATGTCATGGTTTTCATGTTACCACCTGTTATTCATGTTCTTCATACAGTCACATCGCGCAATACCAATTTTGGTGTATATCAAGCCAGCGAAACGGCCGCGAATGCACCATGAGCGTGGCATGTAAATCATGACATACATGGCATGCATGTCATGGTTTTCATGTTACCACCTGTTATTCATGTTCTTCATACATTCACATCGCGCAATACCAATTTTGGTGTATATCAACCTAGCGAAACGGCCGCGAATGCACCATGAGCGTGGCATGTAAATCATGACATACATGGCATGCATGTCATGGTTTTCATGTTACCACCTGTTATTCATGTTCTTCATACAGTCACATCGCGCAATACCAATTTTGGTGTATATCAACCTAGCGAAGCGGCCGCGAGTGCGTCATGAGCGTGGCATGTAAATCATGACGTGCATATGACACGCGTGTCATGATTTTCATGTTACCACGTGTCAGTTATGTTCGTCATGTCGAAATGTCTCGTCATACCAGTTTTCGTATGTATCCATTCATTTAAACGGCCGCGAGCGCCCCGAGACCATGTCATGTAAATCATGCCGCACATGACATGCGTGTCATGATTTGCACGTTAGGACCTGTCATTATGTTCGCCATGAACTCTTGTCACGTCATACCAGTTTTGGTATATATGAAATTAACGGAATGGCCGCAAGAGCCCCAAGGTCGTGGAATATAAATCATGCTGTTCATGACATGCATGTCATGATTTTCATGTTATGACCTGTCATTTATGTTTGTAATACGGTCATGTTAATTCATACCAATTTTTGTATACATCCGATTACCGAAACGGCCAGGAGAGCACAAAGTCGTAGGCGGCTAGATAGATAGATAGATAGATAGATAGATAGATAGATAGATAGATAGATAGATAGATAGATAGATAGATAGATAGATAGATAGATAGATAGATAGATAGATAGATAGATAGATAGATAGATAGATACGCTCAAACTCGCAGAAGTTCGCTAAGAAATGCTTCGCATTTAAAAGAAGTGCAGGATTACACCAACTGACGGGTCCAGAGCGAGAAGTCTCTTTGCATCAAGAAATGAAGTGGCCAGTGCTGATTGACAAAAAGGTTTTCGCTAAAACTATCGAAAGTGTAGCTGCAGTTTAGCAAAGGTCCTGGATCTAATAATTGTGCGGCTATATTATTAACTTTTTATTAATAATGTGGTCGCTTACTGTAAACGAAGCTCGAAGGTCAGGCGAAACTAATCGTTCCTACGAAGCTCCAGTCAATATATTATCGACATTGGTGTGGAAACGAAGCTTGATAAGTGCAAGAGTGGTAACAAATAAGAAAAAGATTTTTTTTTTTTTTTCGCAAACAAATGACCACTGTGTGGAACATTGGCAGCTGTTTGACGGTACATAAGAAAGAGAAGAAGAAAGTGACAGGCACTGTGCCATCGTGATGGGGAAAATTTTCACCTTTTAGCGAAGTACCTTTAAAAAAATATAAATTTTCCTAATGAGTCACATAACTCAGTAAATTTTTCATCAAATTTTTCTCTATTCTATATAGGACACCGCACACTCCGCATACAAATAAATTCCATTGTCATGTAATCTATACCTGCTATAACGAATGACGAACGGGTTTGTTTCAGCCACAAGTGCGTGACCAGAAACGCCAGTGCAAAAAAAAATCTAAATAACCGAAGCCCGAACGGAGAGAGACCGCCGCCACATGTGTCACTGCTTGCATATGAACACGCAAACGCACGCACGAGAAGACTGTGTGCGGAATAGGAGGGGCGCCCAAACGCACTTCTCCGAAACATGGCTTTCTTTGCGTTTTTTTAGCGCCAAGCGAATCCGGAGATGTCGGCACTTGTACATAGATGGCGCTGCGTGCTCGCAAACCAACGCCCGCGCTACCATGCGGCCGAAGGCGGTACGACGGCGCTCGGCCGCCGATTCAAACGTCCCGCTCGCTGGAGGCGCGCCCAGTGCCATGCGCCGAAGCTCCACACCACGGCTCCACACCTCAGCGGCGTTCTCCGCTACCAGGTTGCACACGATGCGCGGCTGACTCGAAAAACTGTTCCATGGGGAAGTATTGTTCTCAGTTCTACTTGTTTACTGCCATTGCCTTTCATGTACTCGCCAGATAATAAAGTGTCCTCCTGTTCAGTTTGCAGCGAGAGTGAACGTAAGCACTTCGCCGAAGCTAGAGCGCATTTTCAGGCAATGTTGTGCGCTTTGTCGATTCCCGTGGGTTTCATGATTCATTCACCGAATCGAGAAAACCGCGTGGAAATGTGAATTTGGGCAGCGTTCGTCTTGGCTGTTTGCATGCGCCGTCCTCATTGCATTTGTCGTTTGAATGTGTTGCATTCAGTATAGTAAGATAACGAGTTAAGTAAGCATATTTTCTTGAAAGATGACAAGAAAAATGCACGACCAGCTTAAGAATGAACAAGCTGCTTTCCTGGTTCGTAGTGATGTTAGGTGAACATACTGTCATATACTGTTTAGACACAGTTGCCGTAGGTTTATAACAGTGTAGTGAGCATCACGGGGTTTCCTGATTATGTCCAATTTGGCATAGCGCTCAGTGCTATAAAATTAAGTACTGGCGACGTTCAACAAGCGATAACAGCTGTCTGCAGAGACTGCTCATAGAATTTCTGAAACGTTAGCGAAAGTACTATGCGCTGCTAGAGACCACACAGTCTGGCGTACTGCGACCTCACACACTTTGCAAATGACTGGAAGTAAATTCGTAACAGCTGGCTCGGCTTATGGTTTGTCTATTGAATTCGACTAGTGACGTGGAAATACTTTTGTGGCAGCACTGTTGAAACAATACCTCAATAAAACATCGTCTTCATTTTCTACCATGACATGAGAGCAAACGTGTGCCGTGTACGCAAGACGTTGACGCCCACTTAAAGCTAAAAATTTCCTATGACTTTTTTTTAAAATTTCCGATGGCATTTACTACCAAAAACTCCTCCAGCACTGAATCATGAAGTTATAGCATGAAAGTATCGCGTGAAGCCAGAACACATGCGCAATTGCGTGCAACGTAGAAGCAGCACAACTATATATTTAGGAGTGTGCGAATAGTATGCTTATAAATTATTAAATTAGAATCAAAATCAATCATCGAATATGTTTGATATAGTTCTAGAATTATGGTCAGGATGGTTTGCCGTAAATATAAGCATAAAACAATTTTTACATTTCAGTATTTGCCGCAATAATAAGTTTCTTCCATAAGAATGCCCGATATGAAGCAGGCTTTATAAAAATTACAAGTGGAATATTACAAATAATAATCAGTTTGCGTACTCAGGATCCTTCGTCCGCGCACTATCAAAATGAATATTTTATCCAGACCGAGTCAGCATTTGTGTAAACGAACTTCTGAGACTAAATTGGAATTGTGTGTTTGTCTGCGCCAACGGCATGCAGGGCGAGAAAAAGAAAAGTGTTTTTATTATAGTTAGAAAAATCGCACTGGATGTCATCATTGTTATTTCAAATAAAGTTGCAATAAGACGCATTCAACTACAAGTTGAAGGATGCCGCCAGTCACTGATACCAACCATGTGTGATGTAAATTTTGAACGAGAATGACTGTGGATGTAGTCGGAAAAGTCTGGTTCCCCGTGACAGATGCAGTATGCTCTATATTTCGGGCTCCGTGTTTTCGGATAAATTTGAAAAAATCCGATAAACACTCGCCGGTAAAATTTTTGACAATTCGGATTTATCCGATAAACTCCGATTTTAAAAGGGCATTTCAAAGCGTTCAAAGGGCATTTGCAAAGCTGAGAATCATCAATCGAAAGGAGGCACGTCCATCAGCGGCAGCAACCTCGTAAAATATGCTTGCGCCTATTATAACAAGCTTTAAGGTTGTAATGCGAACAAACATAGGTGTTTTGTATTCAAGTATTTGTGCTTGTATGTATATGTGTTTGTGCGTTCAAACCTTCCAGACAACTAAGATACACTTAGTGTGTTCGCATGTTTTCGTATTCAGATATCATTTCATCTAACATTTCAGTGTATTGAGAAAAATAATAATAATAACAATAGGTCATTATTTTTCATCAAGAAGTCGAGGGAGGCTGGGGGAAAAAGCCTAGAAGCAGCTTGACTAGCTCCTGCCACACCAAAAGTACACTTTGGCGAGTTTACAGCAGTGCACATGAACAGCCTTATTAACATGGTAAATGAACAGCAATTGAGAAAAAAATGGAAGGATGGAGAAACAGGATTATCAGAAACAATGCAACGCATTTTCATTGGAAATAAAATTAATAGGAACACATTGCAGCAACTTATAATGCAAAATTAAACAGATTTACGTGAAATAAAAGACGAATTTCCGCCCAAAAAATAAACTCCGAAAAACGCCCTCCGAAATTCAAGAAACATAAACTCCGAAATCACGGAGCCCTATGACTATAATACATAGCTTCGCCTTTTTAACGTCCAGTGTGGCTCCATTATCGAATCTGCTTCATGTTTGAGCGTGCAGAGTTCACGACGTAAAGTATTCGAACACTATATATATGTGAGAAATATTCGACTTCGCGAATAGTGACTATTCGGTTTGAGGAGCGAGTTGAATAGGGCGACACTTAGCTTGCCAGTATTCACACATCCCTATAGTATCAAGGTACGACAGTGCACCGAACATATATGCAGGCTAAAGTCACTGAGGCAGGAAATTATATTAATTATTCAGTGCGTTGCGCAAGTCGGTAAGAGAAAGACAGAACTTTAGCGATGTGTTGGAGATGTTAGCCTGGCTGATCACATGGCATGTTGTTACAGATGCTGGGCGATAATTATGACGCACATAGTGACCACATAAATACACAGAACATACAGCCTCATTTTGTTGAGCCTTATGGTCTTCAGAAACAATTATCACGACTGCCTCTAGCGGCGAATGGTGCGTGATGTTTAGGACAATCTACGAGGTCGACTTACCAAATAAAATTGGTTCCTAAATAGTGCGCACAATTCAAGTTATGTAACATTGATCCTGGAACAGAATTCAATACACCGAATAAAATTAACCGATCTCAGGAAACAATAATTCATAGGTTGCCGCTTGGCACTACCTGCACTAAAAGCTTTGAGTATAAGATAGGAAAAACTAACTGTGCTACTTGCTCCTGTGAAGAGGGCGACGAAGACATAAAGCCCATTCTTCTACAATACAGATAATAAGATGGCTCCCGTAAGAACCTTTTAGGAAAACTACATGGTTTGTATAGACGGCCACTATCATTAAGACAAATTTCGGGTCCACGGCAATCAGAAAATTGCAAAACATCGCTTCACGCGCAATAGTACAAGTTTCGGAAGCATGAAAAATATCACAGATACTAAATGAGATAAATTTTTAGTTCATATTATTATTACTATTATTATTATTGATATTATTATTATTATTGTCCTGATATATAACATACTCATGGTTACATGTTTCTTTTCCAAGGGCCCAATATCTGTAGTGTAAACAGTTCGCATTTGTGAAAGTTTATGTCGTGTGAACTCTCCGGTTGCTTGAGCGTTTATATTGCAGTACTGAAACTGTGTATGTGAACATTGGTCCATGGATTTATTTGTCTATATCTGTGGTCGTTGACAACTTTACAACGGCAACTACCATGTAAGAGAAGAGCAGTGGCCGTTGCCACATATAGACAGCAATCCCTCCTTTAATGCATATATTAAAAAAAAAAAGAAATGTCAGCAGCGCGTTCGTGGCACTTCACTTCATGTGGTGCTTTTTCATGTGGTGCTTTGCTGAATGTACATACAGGCTAAGTCAATTAGATACGGATCACTTCACTATAACGATTTCTCGCTTAATATACGCGGCTAGATATATATGCAGACAGAGAAGTCATATGGGAAAAGCAAGGGTTATATAATATGATTCAGTAATCCGCTATACACAACAGTTTGTGTGACATTGTTAGTATACAGTATACGTTTAACGCTTTGTTGGAGAGAGAAAACTACAAGGTAAGAAAAACAAATACCCTCGGTCAGATGTGCGTACGCTTTTCTATTATATACGCGTGGCACGAAGGATGAAAATAAAGGAGATAGAACACTGAGGTTGCGTGCATCCTGATGTGTGTCTTTCTCTGTGTAAATATAACATAGATATTGTTAACGTCTAACCAAAGTAGTCGAGGTGTTCTTTGTTTGTTTGTTTTTTGCGTAACACACTACATTTACTACATCAAAGTAATAATTACGTAGCTCACTTATATCCATGATTCTGTAGCTGCCCCGGTTATATGCCATTGTGCTGATAATTATCAAACTTCGTTGCAGAAGCAAAAAAGTAAGCTTGAGCTTGCGGCCAACTGCCATTTCGCGAATTATTTTCATTGCATGTAAAACACAGAAACGATCTATTGAAAGAACCGCTGGACCGATTTCCAGGGAAGTTTTTCTTAGTCGGAGTGGTAGAGTTTAATACTAGCAAGTCTAGGAAGAAGACTTTTCATTTAGGACTTTTAATTGCTTAAGTTCGGTAAGCTTTAAAAAAATTCAAGCACGAAGTTAACAAAACTATGCGCGAAAATAAATGTCACAATTCCGTAAGAGCCGTCTTTTGGGACATGTAAAGTGGACAAATTTGCTATACTTGTTCATAGCTTTAATTCTGTGAGATTATTTCTCTGTTCACGCGTCTTTCGCCAATGTCATACTAACTAATTGGGGGTATATTCGAGAACGTCGTCGTCGTAGTTGTAGTAGTAGTTGTTGTTGTCGGCGACGTTGTTGTTGTTTTCGTTTTTGCTCTTGTTGTTGCTGTTGTGGCTGCTGCTGTTGTTGTCGTCGCTCGAATTTGTTGTTCTTCGTTCGTTCGTCGCCTTCGGCCAATCCATGTCCACACGCTCGTTAACAACTGTCGTTTCATTACCGTGCACCGTCGCAGCTTAGCTGCTAAGGCATCGCGCTGCTAAGCTCGAGGGTGCGGGTTCGATTCCCAGCCACGGTGGCCGCATTTAGATTGGGAGACAAATGCAAGAAATCGTTCTTGCGCTCCTACTGAACCCATTTTCTCGAGATATGCACACTCCATCAACTCACCGCAGTGCAACCGCGTCTGTGGCATTCTTTACAGCGGTGTTGGAATCATAGTGTGCCTCCTTGCCAAAACGGTGGCTTCGAGTCGCTTTGCCGTATCAGTCATAATCATCGCGAGCCCTCCCCTATCTTCTTCGATGCTTTCAATCGAGAAAGAAAAACCGTCAGGAGTTCAACAGCAGCACAAAGAATAAAGCGTCAGGTGCCTATCAGCTGTTGTTTTTACCTTGTCGGTGCCTGAGCTCTCATTGTAAATGTTGCGGTTTTTCTTTTCTTTTTATCACAGCATACTATTACAACAGCGAGCCAAGTTTCTCACAAGCGCGTGAAAGTAAGTCATGAGTCATGTGACTCTTATCACTCGCCAAAGAGGTATTTGTTCTAAAGAGTACAACTGATCGACAATTTGCTAGCTTTTGTAGATGTTTTTGTTCGAAGTGCCTCACATATTGCATAGTTCGAGAAACGCCCGTGGATGATCAAGTTACCAAGAAATGTTAATGCGGTGCATGTCCAACGACGAAGCATAGATGGCAGAAGAGCAGGAAGCAGGGATATGCATACACAACAGGCAGGAGTGCCAACTCGCTTGAAGGAGCCCCTCAACAAACGTAGCGCAGAATTTGAGCTTCGTGGAGGAACCCATGTGGTGACCCTGAAATTTAGCAGCGCATCGCGGCGATAGCGCCCTCTTGCAATGCCGACAATACCGCGGCCTCGCAGTGCTGGGGGGTAACGAGCTGGCACACTTCGATAAGACGCGTTTCACTCGATCGCCGCCGGCTTATGCGATGGCGGTACAGTCCGGCTGGGCATGGGCACCGTTCGCTCTCGCATGCACATCGTGTTTTCAAGTTGCCCGGTCCGTACGCTGGCGCGCATATTCAGCGCTCACAGCTGTCGGGAAAAGAAAGTGGAGAGGGAACGGTACAATGTAGCAAATGTACGAATAAAGGAGGATGCGAGAGACCGCAGACAGCACGTCGCCAGCAGGTCAGCTAAATACACCGAATGTGCTGCACGAAATGCAAGCACTACTACCAATTATATATATATATATATATATATATATATATATATATATATATATATATATATATATATATATATATATATATATATATATACACGTGTGTGTACACATACACACGTGTGTGTTGTGTGGTTAGCTTCATCATTAACTTTATTTTTTTACCAGTTTTCATTTATTTGAATCATTTGATGCATGCGCGTAGACGTTGTTGAGGTTTTACCCCTCTACATTGTACCTCACTTCAATTGTACGTGTGTATGAGCACAGCAACAGAGTATAGTTGGCAGACGGCGCTTTTCCTGGCTTCTTTCTTGTTCGTGTTTATTTCACGCTGTTTTTCACCGATGTATTCTTACCAATTAGCTCGCATTTAGATCAACTCGCATTCAGGTTGTTCTTACAGACAGCCTTACTTTTTTTTGTCGAGGTATTTTAGGCACTAAATTTCCAGACGTGATTGCGAAATACTTATTGGAGTGACCGACACGGACACAGAAAAACAAAATAGCGGGAGGGGGGGGGGGGGTCAAGACATATGAAATCCTAGTTTCAACTCGTAAAATAACAGCGCAAAAAACTACGGGAGGCAAACGTGCGCTGTGTGTTCGTCCGTATTTTTTTATTTTTTTTTTGCGCTGTTATTTTACGATCATGAACAACCAACTAGCCCGATTTATCGCCATTGTGTAGTTTCAACTCATTTATTTCCAGAAAAGAAAACGTGTTTATAGAGACGATAAGACATAGCAATTTTCAGTTCGAACAGGACTGCAAGTATTCTATTCCTGTGTTATATATAGCGAGGCAGAATCCACGCTTGCACAGTCATTAATAGAGGCCGGATTTTTAGGCATTAGGAAAGGGCGTTTTAGGCGCCAGAAATAGGCAGGCAAGACAACTTTTTAAGCCTCCAACGTCATAAATATATATGTAGGCACAATAAACTTTTAGATAAATGCAAATGACTTCAAAACAAAGACGTGTGCGACATGTATCTACAGCAGGAACGCAAGAAATGTCTTTATTTATGATGGCAAAAAAGGCTGGAACAGTGAACATAGCCGTGCAATTGTCCTTTTTCCCGCACGGTTCGCCGAACACAGTCTCTCATTTTATTCGGCGTGGCTGGGAAGGGCAGAGCCGGAGCAGATAGCCAGACCGCTAAAAGACCAGAATGGAGGGATGCCTCGTATGGCCGATTGGGTAGAAGATTGGGTAGGATTGGGTAGAAGTTTCTCTTAGAAACAATTATGGCATAGATAGATAGATAGATAGATAGATAGATAGATAGATAGATAGATAGATAGATGAAGATAGAATAGATAGATAGATAGATAGATAGATAATAGATAGATAGATAGAGATAGATAGAAGATAGATAGATAGATAGATAGATAGATAGATAGATAGATAGATAGATAGATAGATAGATAGATAGATAGATAGATAGATAGATAGATAGATAGATAGATAGATAGATAGATAGATAGATAGATAGATAGATAGATAGATAGATAGATAGATAGATAGATAGATAGATAGATAGATAGATAGATAGATAGATAGTATTTATAATGAATAATCTCAAAATGAAAATAAGAACCCTTTGTTCTTGTTTCAGTACATAACTTGATATCGTAATTTTTATTTGTATATGAAGTCATTTTTTCAGAAATATCACCAGGAAATGGGTTATTCGACGATGACAAAAACTTGTAAATGACCTTGAGAAAATCTTGGGATTGCAAGTCAAATAAGTTATCTCCAAGTAAAAGCTGATGATCGCAAAACTTTTTTGCATCGAAATAATGTATATCAGCATCTGGGGTTTTCAGCGCCAAAACCACGATATGATTATGCCGCACACCGTAGTGGAGGGCTCAGGAAATTTCGTCTGATGTTCTTCGAATGGCCCCTGCACGAACTCCGATAACTTTTTTGTAACATTTGAAGTAAATGCGCGCGTCGAGTTCACATTACCCTCACGATCAACGATGCCAAACGCGGCAGCACTTCCTGGCGCGGGCGCTCCACAACATCAAAAAACAATCCCGTGTTCCTCTCCGGGCCTTTGCGGTGTCTCCAGCGTTCGTCGCGACGTCACCAGAAGCAAACGCTGTCGATTGGTCGAACACCTGTTTGCCTGGTAGCCGGTACGCGTGCTCCCTGCTAATCCCTGTTGTGCTGCTCGGTGCACGGCAAGGAGAAGCACTCGGCGAGGAGAGGCAAACCGACGAACGAAGCGTAGGCAAGGAAAGAATGAAAGGAGCGAGGGCCGCGTTTCGATTATCAAATGCGTGTAACTCCTCTATTACGGCACCATTTCGAAAAATTCTCGCTGCTACGTGTTCGTTGTGACACAATACAACTGCAACACCACAACTAAATTTCAACCTCCGGGTTGTTTAGGAGCCCTTTAACGTGCACTGACATCGCACACTACACGGGCCTCTACCATTTCGCTTCCACCGAAATCCGAACGCCGCGGCCGGGATCGAACCCGCGACATTCGGGTCAGCAGCCAAGCATCGTAACCATTGTACCACCGTGGCTGCCTGAAATAATGTATAGGAGAGGGTGGCGACATAATGGTAGCGCCTACTACTCTGTGTCGCTTAGAAAATGTAATAAAAATACCAAAAAGCTTGATTGGTCCATTGATAGGTGTTTCGAATGCTAGCTCTAGAGGCGATAAAACTTGCTAATTCGTAGGTTAGCAGTACTTCGCGCACAAGAGAGAGAGTTGTCTAGAATCGCACAACATAAGAAAAGTCACAGTTCATTGTTTCGCCTCAAGGGCGAAGCAATGAATGCGATAGCAAGAAATTGGAATGTCACAGGAAGAACGGCAAGCAGCTAGAAACTTGTTGAGTACTACTCAAGCACAAAGGAGGCAGGAAAGGAAAACACACAAGGCGAGTGCGAACTAACAACTGTCACAGCTCAACACTTGCGGCGCGCTGCTCAAACACAAAGAAGGAAGCACAATATGAACGCAGAGGTATACATAGGACGAGTGCGAACTGTCACAGTTGCGACTTCCACTAACCGCTACTTTGGCTCTCCAGCTAGCAGATCACTCCTTTCGTAAACGCGGCCGCTACAGCGAGCAAAGTGACCTTCGTGTGGAGCTTCAACGCAAACTGCGGTAAAAGTACAAGACGTTCACAACTCCCCCTCAAGAGAAAATCCCGCGAGCATGATCTTCCACGCCCTGTATGTCAAAGTACAAGTCGAAGGCGCACATGCCAACTCCAGCGAAACAGTAGACAGTTTTAGAATTGGGGACCCAAGAAATTTGCGAACCGTGAGGACGCATGCGCAGAACGCAAGCCACTCTCGGGCTCTTGCGCTCGCGTTGTCCCAAGACCCTGCAGCGCCTTCCTTTGGGCGGCAAACAAAACCGCAGAACGCGCGACCTCAAGAGAAGAAAATAAGAGACGGCGCTTGGCAGTGGCAGGTGAAGTCACGGCTCGCGTTCCCTGCGGGCGTCTATTCTGGTCACTGAGATAAAATTTCATTTGGCTCTAGTTGGTACATATTGCTTGCTTGCTTGTGCCCGTTTGTTGGCTCTCACCCACTACGGTTGATCGGCCATGAAACCGGCGGTTAATTTAATATTTTTTTTGAAGAATGAGGAATAAATCAATTGCCGCAGGAATAAACGAAATTTTAAGAATGACTAGTCGATATGGAATAAGGAGCAGAATAATACCACAATATGAGAAACAATTAACAAATGAATGAAAGGAATTCTGGAGTACCAAATTTTGTTAAGGAATAAGTTAACAGGGAATTCTTCGTGTCTCACCGAGAAATTCGCATAGGGCTGAGCAGACGTTCCTGTTGCTGATAGCCAAGAGAAGACGCCCCAAGGGAAAGAATATTTTGAGAATTCAGATTAATTCTTAAGTTTCTGAATAATATTTCGAAATGCTTTTTTCTATGCCTAATCAATCGACGGCAGGTAAGCAGGAAATGATCAATGTTTTCAGATTCCTGATAAAAATAGCACATAGGAGATGGCACCAGACCAGACCGGTATAAATAAAAATTAAGTGGGGGTATCCGGCATCGCAATTTCGTAATAGCCACTTCCAGTCTTCGAGTGGGACACCATTTATTATTCCAGCCGAATGAAAGATGACCATATTCAGGAACTGGTAATTTCATACTTTTGGCATCTTGAATTAAAGAATACTTCCGAAATCTCGAATCAGTAATAAAAGCTGTATCAGGTACAATGGACAAAATAGGACCACCCATAGACCACCGCGCGAGAGTGTCTGCCATCTCGTTTATTAGTATGCCACAATGACCTGGGACCCATACCAATCGCACGGTACTCAAATTTTTTGGGATTAAGGAAGTGAATGCATTTAGAACGGGAGACTCAGAAGCAGTAGAAGATAAAGATGTACATAGTGTCAGCGAATCAGTAACTATAACAACTGATAACTCATTTACTGGTAGTTTTCGAAGGACTAATATAATTGCGAGGAGCTCAGCTTCGAATATGGGAGTATAATCTGGGAGGCGCAAGGAGTACGACCATGATAAAGCCTCTGAAAATATGCCCACTCCCGCTTTCTCTTCGCACATGGATGCATCAGTGGCAATTATGTTATCTATGCCCAATCGAAGTAAATGATCCTCTAACAGTCCTATTAAATATCTAGAAGGTAAAAGTTTGGCATTAGGTGGGAAGATATCATCAAATTCAATTTTTGCTATGGCCGATGATTTATCGTTTGCTACGATGTCGCGTATGTTAACATTTAATGATTCTAGTTGGTCCTGTACGAACAAAACTTGTGGTTTATATATATTCGAGACCAAGGCTCATTAAAAAACGTTGAGGATTCAGCTACGAATATAAACTGTACTCGACTTTGTGGGGACGCAAAAATTTTTAAATATGTTTTGACGGTGAGAATGCGGAATCTGCAAACTAGAGTGGGGATTCGGGCTTCTAGGTATAGAATACTGTTTGCTGTAAATTTTGGTACCCCTAGACAACTTCGAAGGGCCTCTCGCTCTATGAGAACCAGGGGATGAAACTTGTATGCAGGCCCCCCTGAGTATAATATTCAACCAAACTCTAAAATTGGTCGAACATACATCCGATAAATCATAAGTAGCTTGTCTCTGCGTAGCCCAGAAGGGTGGTGACCAAGCGTACGTAACATCCCAACAGCGCGTGTTGCCTTACATTTGACGTGCTCAATGTGTTTGCGCCAGCTGAGTTTTTCATCATAAAAAACTCCTAAGTATTTGACAAAGTCATTTTGGGGAATTACTTCTTGACGATACTGTAGGGAAATTCTAACTGGAGCATTCAATGGAAAAACAATCAAGGAACTTTTGCTAACGTTTAGAGTCATTCGAATATGTTCAAACCAGAATTCTAAACTTCCCAAGTAAGATTGTAATACTGCATACAGTGAATGAATATTACCTGCCGAAGCGAAGAATGCAATGTCGTCTGCATATACATAAACTGTAACGTTATTGTTCAAAGGAATTGAGCTTAATAGAATATTGAATAAAACAGGGGAAAGAACTGAACCTTGAGGGACCCCTCTAGATTGATCATATTTTGAGGATGATAAGCCACGTTGGGAACAATAAAATTTCCTACCGTTTAGGAACTCATACAACCAATTGATAATATATCCCGGAAAATTCAAGTTTTTTAAGGCATTGAGCAAGATGACATGTTCGACACTGTCGTACGCCTTAGCCAAATCTAGAGTGATTAATGCTGCCAATTGCCGCTTGTGGCGAGCAAGCTTAATACGTCCCTCTAAATCTACATGTGCATGTCATATGGAGTATCCAGGTCTAAATTATCTGACATGGGCTCAATAACGAGTTATCTGCAATAAATTTAATGATTCTAATGTATAATACTATTTCAATTAATTTAATGACATGCGAAGTTAATGCTATAGGTCTTATATTATCAATATGCATACCTGCTCCTTGTTTCTTAAGCAAGGGAATTATTTTTGCAAGTCTCCAGTCTGGAGGGAACCAACCATTTCCGAGTGAGTGATTTACAAGATTAAGAAGGTTCTGAGGAGACACATCAAATAATATTTTTAACATGCCTGACGTAATACCGTCAGGACCGGGGGTTGAATTCGGGAGTAACTGAACAGCATGCGCCAGTTCTTCTATGGTTACGTCAATGAAATCATTCACATCTAAAGGTTTTTGGAATTTTGTTTGTAATTGAGAGGCAAATCGCTGTTTTAGTCCCAATGCAATATCATCTAATAAATCAGCCAATTCTTTTGGAGTTGGAACAACTGATTCTACGTTAATAGGAGAAGGAATAGCCTTACGAGACCTAAGAAATATAAAAAGAGCTTGTTTATTCTTGCTTTTAAATAGAAAAGTATAACGATTATCGTCATGTTTAGCCTTAGCTTCGGAAACAATTCTCTTAAATTTAGCATTGGCATATTTATAATTACTCCAATTAGTAGGATTCTGGTAAATTAAAACTTTTTTCCATGCAGTCTTTCTGCGCCTGTACTCTCGATCACAATCAGAATTCCACCATGCACTTACAGACTTTCCATTTGTGGTAGGTTTCGTAAACTGTGATTTTTTCATAGTGCTTTTTAAAACAGAACACAAACTCATGGCTGTAATGTCATTTTCAGTGTTAGTCAGAGAGGATAGCGTTGACTGTAAACTTTTTTTAAATTGTGAGTAATTTACAAAAGTGTGCGATTGACATTCCGTTGGGACCAAACTACGGGACGGTGATCGCTGTTTGTTGCAGCATCAACCACAGCCCAAGAAGAGATAGAAAGGCTTGAGCTGGCGAATGATAAGTCTAAAACAGATCTCGTATTACATCGAATAAATGTAGCTACTTTAGAATTTAAACAAGTATAATTGTTTTTACTTATCCAGTTCCACAATAATTTACCGGGAGAGTCTGTGCGGTAACCCCAAGAGACGTGATGGGAGTTAACGTCTCCTGCAAAAAATGTGTTTGGTCTATAAAAACTCTGAGTGATGTCAAGAATATCTTCATCTTGTACGCCAATCGGAAAGTAGCTGTTAACAATAGAAAGTGGTGCACAGCCTGGTATAGCTAATTCCAATACCAAAACTTCGTGTTCACCCGATATTGACTGATAAGCAACTTTTGCTTTATGACAAAATTTTGCCGATATAAAACACGCTAATCCTCCACCTCTAGAGTTCCTGTCCAAACGAAAACATTTATAATTCTGTAAATGAAAATTATGATCCGATGACAGCCAAGTTTCTTGTAACAAAATTACGTGAGGGGACTGTTGGGAAATAAGGTATAATAAATCTGTGGTAGCAGACAGTATAGACCGGCAGTTCCTCTGAAGAACCTTAAGAAGACCTATTTTGATGATAGGCAAGCAGCCGCAACTGCTTGATCCAAAATACTATCTTTTAAAAAATCATTCTTGTTCAAGGGTTCCTTCACACACTTCTTTGATTTAGAATTAGAAATCTGATTCTTGTTTGAGGGTGACCTATTGCGTTTAGGAAGTCTAGCATCCATATCCATATCCTGAATCTCTTGTGAGCTAGACTCAGACAGACATTCTTAATCAGTGCTTTGGGTATTAGAAGGTCGTTTATCCTTATGTCTGGCAGCATCTGATTGAAACGCAGAGGAAGAATGAATTACACTGAAAGGATTCTGCATACTTTTGGCTAACTGTTCCGAAAACCCATTCAACTGCATGGATATTACTTGAGCCAGAGTGTCTGATAAATTCAATAGGAGTTTTTCTAGTGACTTTTCCACTGCTTTTTCTACGATCGAAGTAATGGACTGTGCCACTGATGCATCCATAGCAAGAGGCTGACGGGCTGTAACTCCTGCATATCCTTGGGTCCTGCTCTGAACTTCAGCTAGAGCTTCTCTGCGCGAACATCGCCTTCTATCAATGACTTCGAGAACCTGCATTTCTTTAGCCCTAGCAGGACAATCGGGGTGGTCGGCCGGGCGATTAGTTTGGCATAGGCAGCATGACTGGATATCAGATTTGCAGTCGTTAACGCTATGTTCAGACCCACATATACGGCATCTGACATTAGAGCGACACCCGTTAAAGCTGTGACCATATCGCCAGCATTTGCTACATTGCAGAGGTTGTGGAGCAAGGGGTTCAACCCTGTAGATTAGGGGCTATGCCTTTATCTCTGATGGGTGCGATGTCCCTGCAAATGTAGCCATAACTGTCTCGGTGGGAATCCGCACATTATTGGATTGCCTGTTACAGCGGTACACTGACACTACCCCTGCATCTGCAAAAATATCCAAGATTTCCGCCGGCGTTAGACTAGCATCAACTCCACGGACTAGACCTTTGCAACAAGCAAGGTGGGGAGGAACGAAGCAGCTCACCGGATGATTGGCAAAAGAGGCACACTTTAGAAGATCTTGGATACAGGCCTGGTCTGGTGAGCAGCAAAGAATACCGCCGCGACCAAACTGCCGGACCTCAGTAATCTGGAGAAAGTGAGGGGTCACCGTGCGAAGCTCGGTCTGGATGGCCTTGGGGTTCTTCATCCGAATAGCTCCACCATTCGTCGGCACCAAAGCAACAGGAACGCTGTTGATTCCGCTACGCAGAAAGAGCTCCAAGGGTACATACTGAGAGGGAATAGATGCAGACCAGAGGGAAGCCCTCTGGCCTGGGGATGAGACCGACATCAAGAAAAACCTGAGGCTACAATTAAATGCGCGAAAAACGAAAAAGCAGGCAATAACCACCCAAGAAATATTAAAATAACCGCCGTTTACAGAACCTATAAAGCCCCCGTAAGCGACTTCACCAACGTTAGAACGAGCCAGAACACGGCCGCAACACGCGAGCACCACCACGTCGCGAGCACCTTTCACGGCAGACCCGAGGCTAAAATTACAGCGCAAACGCACTTCTTTGTCCTCCTTACTTCTTTACTTCTTTGCCCCTGCACCCATCTGAATATGATTTCATGTCTTCGCGTATCTAATACACTATCCTCCTTGTTGTAGTAACTGCTAGTTCTCATTGCTCCCGCTAGCTTGGCTCAGCACACGCTCGCGCGAAAGAGAAGTCTTCTTCCTCTTGTTCTTCGAGCGGCTTGATAATGATATCAACGCAGACAAAACCACATATCGCGTATAGCCAACTGTAGCATGCGGCACTCGCTCCACTCCGGCGCGTGCTCTAGTTTGATAGGAGACCGCTAGAGGGCCACAACTGCGCGCTTCCTCTCCCTTTCGAAAGTCGTCAGTCAGTGCGCTTCGATACTAATAACATGAACGAAGAAGACAAGGTGGCGGAGCGGAGGGCTCGCAAGGCAGCAGCAGCGTGGGCTCACCTCCAAGACCCTGTGGTGAGAGCTCGCGAGGCCGCAGAGAGACGTCAGCGTCGTGCGGACTCCGAGATACAAGCCCGCGAAGACGAAGCAGCGCGGAAGTGGCGGCAAGAGAACCTCGAAGAGGTACGGGCGCGGGATGCAGCGGCCAAGCGCCGAAAGCGGTCGCTACCTGAAGTTCGTGGCGCCGACGCGCGCTTCAAGCGCGATTTCCTCGACCACACGTTCGGCCACAGCTGCAAGGTCTGCGACCGCTTGTGGTTCGACAACAACCTGACCACAATCGCTACTATAACAACGTGTCACGTCTTTATATGGCAGTAGAGGAATTGTACGGAGCATTCACAGTTTACCCGATTATCTCCGAGCAAGCTCGTCTAACGTCATGCACAATTCGTGGATATGGTGGGGATCTTTTCTTCTGAATTATATTTATTTGTGGCTTTTATTTATATATACATACATATACATATCCGGGACATGACGGCGAGGGCAAAAATCCGCGGAGAGTGTTCATATAATTGCTATCGCAATAAAAATGGTGACAACAATTGATAGCCCCCAAGTGAAACACACACATACAGAAAAACAGATTTTGAGGAATATTTAGAGCAACCAATTTATGAGTAGGAAGTGCATCGTTAAAATTCTAAATCTTTTCGACAAAACGAAAAGAAACACATCTCGAATTTCAGCAGAGTTCAAGTTATAGAGGCCGATGTTTGAAGCGTTCGGAGCGTGTTGCCGGGCCCATCGATGCCTTCGGTTCCTGTGATTTTGTTTTTGTTTTTTTAGTCGTTGTGAATGCTCGTTCCCATCGTTTCCGAGCGCCGCAGCGAACCGTTGCTGTTGCACCGGCGGTGACCGCATTACACACGCACCAATTACAGCGATTTAAAATTAGGACTGCTGTTGTTTAAAAAAAAAGCACTTTCAGAGCAAGTTCATTGTAAGCGTATAGGGTGCAATGATTCAAGAAGAAATAGCCGGTTCCTTACTTGCAGCAACAATACTTTCTCATAATTAAGTGACTGCTCGGAGGAGCATTCTGAGTGAAATTAGTAGATTTCTTACGGTGCATGCAACATATGTACAATTTTGAAATTTCTGCATGTTCCACCTACAACGTGTATTTGTTACGCTCGTTATTTTACATATTTTAAACGTTGTTGCTTCCGGGCAATTAGCATTAATAGGGAGCTGAAGTGGCACAAATTTCATAATTTTTCAATTGGCGGCAACGTACCGAAAGCATTAAAATTTCTCTAGCGAGTTTGAAACCCACAACATAACTTATTTCTGTTAAGTTTGAATCTTACGCTAGCGATTGATTGATTGATTGATTGATTGATTGATTGATTGATTGATTGATTGATTGATTGATTGATTGATTGATTGATTGATTGATTGATTGATTGATTGATTGAGCGAGCGAGCGAGCGAGCGATCGATCGATCGACGATCGGTTGTGAGTGAGTGAGTGAGTGAGTGAGTGAGTGAGTGAGTGAGTGAGTGAGTGAGTGAGTGAGTGAGTGAGTGAGTGAGTGAGTGAGTGAGTGAGTGAGTGAGTGAGTGATTTTTTTACGCTCCAAAGCAACGTTACTAGAACAAACTCAGTTTAAAAGCTCCGCCGGAGAGGCGGTCCGCGTGGCGGTCGTGAGAACTAGTGGCGCTGCAGTCACGTCTAGCTCCCGCGGCTGGCGCTTGTTGTGATCTGCGCCGCCGATGTACGAGCGCACGTGGGTTACAGCGTCGTCTGCGCTTTGTTAGCTCGTCATTTTTGCGACTGTTCTTGACCAGGCTTAGCGTCTTGTACGAAGACACGTGCATGGTGTACGAAGCGTAACGAGGGCGAACAGATTCACAGTGCGGTATGCCGACTTGCTTTGCGCCGGGCTGGCAAGAGCGGCTACCGCAACGACGACTCCGCTTCATGACACTTCTTCGGACCTCCAAAAGATCCTACGCCATTCAAGCTTCGCATCGCAAAGATAGACGAAATGCAAGGTCTGTGACGTTCATTTTGAGAGTGACGACATTGTAAAGCACTATCGTCGTGTCGTTGCGGGACAAGAAATTTCGATCCCACGTGGAAAGTGGGAACTCGCGCCCGGTGCCGTGCCGCGCTTGTTCCCAGCACTTCCACCCACATTTCAAAGCCAAAATGTTCGGGGTTTAGGCGCAAATCCCCAACCCCCCCCCCCCCCCCCCGCGGCGTCCCGCGAAAGCCCAGTGCCCAGTTTGGAGGAGCCGCCAGAATTGTCAACTGTCGCTATGCCTTCAAAGCTGTGGATTTTCGAGAGATTTTACGACGAGGTATCGAACAAGATGTGCGGAATATTTTACACTCGCCGGCTTGGGAAGGGGCTGCTCAGCGCAAAAATTTGACACGGTACACATAGAAAAGACAAGGACCAGCGCTGGTCCTCGTCTTTTCTATGTGTACCGTGTCAAATTTTTTGCGCTGAGCAATGGAACACCAACTAGCCCAATCCCACACTTTGCTTCGGGAACGGAGAATTACTTGTGCAAAAGATAGTTGTAGTTAACGAGCAGTTTAACTGCGTAGTGAACGGCTACAGCACGAAACGCAAACGGCTGTCGTACACTGTAAGAAGTGCTGCGGGCATGGAACATCTGCTCGGTGAAGTTGAAAAACTGAAGTTGAATACTGACGACTCTTCTAGCGACAGAGTACGCGCGAATAACCGCTCGGTGCTGACATCACGGCCGATCTGTTCGAATTGTTTAAGGTACCGTAGAAGGATGCGACGTAGAAAGATGAGACACCGAAAATACAACTATCCGCTGAAAAAATTGCTCAGAGACAACATCTATTCGATGTAATCGCACACTGAGATTTCGTTTACCGAGTTCTCGTAAAATTTTCCGATTTTGGGTCAGTATCCCTTTAACCGTCGCGAAAACGTGTCTTGTAAACATTGCAAAGCATTGATGTTTTTCGAGAAAGTTTTTTTCAATAAATTGTAGAAACATGAGTACTGTTTTTCTAGAACGCTTTTGTATCTCGAGTAAGTACGCTTCTTTGTACACTATAAAGGCTTTCACAAACGTGTTGGGTTGTTCTTGGTCTTGATAAGACGGCAGCGGCTAAAATTGTGGTGGTAGTTATAAGAATTACGCTGAAAACCCTCATTCGCTTAGAAACTCCTATGCTTGGAAGTTAAGCGCAATGTAGACAGCTCAAATATTCTCACAGGGTCGTGACGTCGACAAAGGCAGCAGTCAGCAGGTCCGAGATGAAACTCTTTATTTGGCCGAACTTGTGGCCGGGAAACTGAAAGTCAAACTACAGCAATACACTGATAGCGGCGAACAGAGCGTCGACCGTCGATCAACTGACAAGCGTTCAAGCGCGTCGGCTTTTATACAGGCGCTATCGAACTTTCCAGCGATATCGCTGGTGGCGGCGATATCTCTCGACAAAGCTAGAACATTCGCGTGCGGCGCGCAATCTTAACAAAACATCTACTACAATCGCGAAGCTTCTCGAACACTACTTCGCGGACAGCGTCGAGCGTTGATAACCGTCCTTGCTGGTCAAACCCGAATACATCAAAATAAAGCAAGAAGTGGGCGTGGCAATATAGACCGAACATTGATTCTTAGCCAATCAATGAACAACGCACGCGGGCCAATGCAACAGACGACCTTATGCATATCCACCTAAGTATCCACCTAACTAGTACAATAAGAAAGTTGCCGCGCAGTTACCGCGAGCAACTGCACGGCGGACCGCAGCGTTATGCCGTGGCAGCAGACGACGCGCCGATAGCAAGCCGGTGGCATGATGCGAGCTTCGCGTCCGGGCCTTCAGGTGTCGCCCCCATCGAAACGACGACAGCGCACCGCCGGCAGCGGTAATCGAAACGCCATCTAAGCCTTTTTTTCGCCGATTTTATTTGTAAGACTTCAGATCAATATGCATGAAAAACCGTTTCTCATTTAATTTTAGGCTGCCAGAAGCGTGTATAGCGCGAAGGCTAAAAAGATTTGAAAGTGACGCACTTTTGGTGGCAGCGCAAACCAGAAAACAAACAGTCACGCCGCACTGGTAGCACTCGTGGCCGTGCAAGGGACGCGGATATGTTCATATCAGTTATAGACAGTTTGCTGAATACTGTGAATGAAGTGGTGCGACATCCTGAGCAGCAGAAGTGCAGAGACTTTAGCAGTATACCTTTCTTATACCAGCGAAGGCTTCGTGCAGTTCGGTGTATTTATCATCCAACGCTGGGCAGCTTCTGTGCTCCAGACATCTGTGGTGGGGCTATGCGTAGTACGTACCTTCTTTGCATATAAATGCTTATGCATGCATGTTATTCACTGGTATACATGCTAAAACGCTACTTACGTGTCGTTCGTTTTGTGTAAACATCGATGCAGTCGCAATAAAATAATTTATTGCAGCAAGTTTGTGTGATCAGCGTTGTCATTTCGCTCGACCTGTATGCGGCAGCACTACCCTACTAAAGTAAGTATGCAAGATACTTGTGAGTACCTAATGAGTAATTGACCACAGTGTACGTTATGGAAACGAGAGAAATTCAGGGAGGGCGGAGAGGGGGCTGCCGGAGCGAGCGGGGGACAGCGGCGACGCAGAAGCAGACGACGACGGCATCGTCTGCTATGCGGAACGCCCGCCGCCATATCAAAGCGCCCTTGTGCGTTTGAAACGTATTTCATTTTATACACAGCTAAAAAATCTACAAACAATATTCGTAGTTCTTAAAACTAAATTGCATGTGAAAGATGATAAAAGCTTTTTCTGTTGAGAGCAAGATAACATTTTTTAATTGTTTTTGCAACTACCGTTAGAATCCAGACGGCGCTACCATCGTGTCCAAACTTCGTCCCCATTGGCTCTATGGACATGTCACTCCCTTGCCGATAGTGGCGCAAGACGGAACTGCAGCGCCGCTAGTTCTCGCGGCCGCCGTTCGGACCACCCTCCTCCGCTGGCGGAGATACGGAGCTTTGAAACTGAGCTTGTTCTAGTAACGTTGCTCCAAAGCGACACAAATCGGCTACATAAATTTGCAGTCGATATTTTGTATTATTCCTTACCACCTGGAATTCTTTCACGCGAATGCAGTGTCCCGTATATATTTTTGCATCTCGCCGTCTCAGGGATGCGGTCGCTCCAGAGCATGAAAGTGAACCCTGGCATCACGCCCAGCAGATAGTCAGTTTTGATATTATCTTGTAAGTTTCTTTTTAAATGAAGTTTTAGGAGAACAATCTCTAGTGTGCTTATTTTCAGTTGCTGCTGTGAGGTATGCTGATGAAGTCATCCAGTACTGCTACGTATACTGCACTTCAGCGATTGTTCAGTGGCTCTATAGTTCATCGCTAGTGGGCATGTTCAATTGAAGTATGAGATGTGGGAGAGAGAGATAAATCTTTTAATGAAAAGCTGGAGATGTTAGCCTGGCTATTCGCCTGACAAGCTACTCCAGGTGCTGGGTGACGATTATGATATATACACTGATCACCAAATAACACGTACAGCCACACACACACACATAGACTACACTATTTACAAAGTTTCGTTCAGGCTTGTGGCCCGCTAGAAAGTCAGCAGCGCTTTCGTGGCGTGTAACGCACAGACGCTGCTTCGCCATGGGCCCAGAATATGTCGCAGTTCTAAACACGAGTCCCGTTGAAGGTGCAAGGCCGCCTTCAGAGATCGTTGATGCGTATCGCCTGCATTCCCACAGAACGTGTTTCAGGTCTTCTGGGACGTTACATTGCACGCACAATGGTGAGTGCGACAGCTTGATTTTGCTCTTAAAGTAATTAGTGTAGGTGACGTTTAATCTGATGCGGTGCAAGCATGTTTCCTCTTGTCTGTTAAGGTCTCATTATACTGCGAGCGGGAGCAAGAAAGAGAAAATATCGCTCACGTAGAAAGAACAAATGGTCAGATATAATCCCACTAATATTATCTGTTGGGGTTTAACGTCCCAAAACTACGACATGATTATGAAAGACGCCGTAGTGGAGGGCTCCGGAAATTTCGACCACCTGGGGTTCTTTAGCGTGCACCTAAATCTAAGTACACAGGTCTCAAGTATTTTCCCCTCCATCGAAAATGCGGCCGCCGCGGCCGGGACTCGAATCCTGCGACCTGCGCGTCAGCAGTCGAGTGCCATAACCACTAGACCACCTGTGGCGGGTGGGAGTCCACGACCCTCATAACCACTTGTCTATAACTGAGGCGTAAAAGTAAATCTGTGCTCTGTGTCTCGTTTTCCGTCGTGATCTTTGTGGCGAGGGTGTCAGCGCTATCCAGAACCTGTGTCAGCGGACATCGTAGGTGCATTTCGTTTCGTCTGTTATATAACGATAGTTTGACGAGACACGCAGATGAGCCCCTGCATCAGGCTTAGCAAAGTTATAGCGAACTGACTTCGTTCTGGAGCCCAAGTTTGAGTAAGCTTCCCCATAAAAGGCTAGTAATTTTCTGCTACCGGTGTACCTGTCGAGCAGGCCAACATTGGATGACACATATGAATCGTATTCATCGACAGGAGGTATGCGATAAAAAAACGGCCAACTTTGGCTGTATAACAACACGATTGCTGTTTTCGATACTTTGCTGAAGAGATTAAGGAGATAAACAGGGGATTCATTTAGGAGCGACGGATGACAGGATTCCGTATATATATATATATATATATATATATAATATATATATATATATATATATATATATATATATATATATATATATATATATATATATATAGTTAACTAGAATGCTGCTGATAACGTTTCAGCAGTTATTAAATATGCGGGGATATTTGGATAATTCAACTCCACTTACTCAATGTTCAAAGTGTGCTCATTTATATACCATGAATTGGAGGCATTTGCAGCAGCTTCGAAATAATATTCGCCACAATATGCCTAGGCGTCTCATGTCATCTTGTCTCGCAATGTGTATAAGGAAGTCTTCTCTGGAAAAAGGAATGGAAGAAATGATATATGTGTGTCATTGCACAATATGTTGTCCGTTTAATCAAAATACATCCATCTCAAAATTTCTGCCTAAATGATTGTGCTTTGCGCACTTATAGTGGCCTCCATTACGCAATTGGGATAGTATACTGAAATGTGATTAGTGAATTTCAATTCAATATTCGCGTGTAGACTGCAGCTAATTCTTTTAGGACAGCTGCCGTGAATGATATGCTTCCAAACACATTCATTTTGGTCTGTAATTGACTTCTTCTGGACTTGGTTGACTTGTCGCTTTTTTGTTTGTTTCCTGCTTAAACAGTCACTATTATCATACGTGCCTTTCATGCAGGAGCTGATTCTCTGATGGTCCGCACAATAGTTGTGACATTGTCATGCCAATAGAGGAAGGACATCCCTCGCAAACGTGTCAACACGCTTCGCGGCAAGACAACGGATGCGGTGAAGGCGCCAAGGGGATACGGCCAAAAAAACGCCGACTCATTCGAGGCGTTCATGTGCGGGTCTCAGAAGCGGCAAGGCTGTGGTTGCCTGTAGTGGCGGCGGCCGCGCTGTGGGCTCGAGCGGGTCAGGGATGCCTGGCAAACGACTGCGAAATGAACGGTTGCAGCCGCCGTCTGGCAATCGAGCCGGTATGCACGCGTGTGTACGAGTGTGCGTGTGTATATAAGATGCGCGTGCGGCTCTCGGGTTGATTTTCTCCGGCTTTATCGTAATGATGTCGTGCTATGAGCAGCTATAATTTTCTTCTTGCTCAGATTGGCTTTGCAATACGCCAAAGGGGCGAAGGAAAATACACCACGCGAGCTGCTCCCGGACGTCACAAATCCTGGTCAAAATGGACATTCTGGCGTTGCGGGCTCATAATCCTTGCCTGGCGATGGCGCTGTCATTTGCTCGGTGGCTCACGGTACGCCTGTTATTTTCTCGCATGCGGCAGACACGCTCGCCAGGGGAAGGAATTACGTATTCAATTAAAGCTATCCTGCAAGCGGTGAAATGTGGCGAATGTAGTGATCAAGGAATCTGTTTTTTTTTTCGTTTTTTTTCCCACGTTTCGCTTGTGTAAACAGCGGAGGAGACTGCACGAAATAAATGATGACGGGGGGGCTCCAAATGTTGCACAATGCAGAACTATCGATAGTTATGCCCGCTGCCTAAAGATACCCTCGGCTTAATCCTACCTGCCCCTTTGTGTAGCGTTCGTTTGGCTGAATAAAGTGCATTGCGCCTGTTTTCGCCTAACTATACTGTACGCTGAGGTACTTTTGCTAAGTTAACGACGTATGTAGGAACATCCCCATCTACGTTTTCGCCTCCTATTTTCATTGTACGTTCATTCGCGGTGATAGCCACGACGAATACATCGACGGCGCCTTTGCCACACCGCGTTTCTTGACCGAAAAATTGCGTTCATTGGTTTACTCGTGAGTCTCCGCCCAAAGTTTATAAACGTGTGGTCTTGAGGTAATGAAAGAGCCGGCACAGACAAAACTGTTTTCTGGATTTGGTCACGCACTGAGCTTCGAAAAATTCGCCGAGAGTTGTATATGAGCAGCAAGTGCTCTTGCAACAATTGACATAGATAGCGACAATGCTTCCGTTCAATAGACACAGTGGTACAGTATAACAGTTATCTGCCACCCCTTTCCAGCAGGGAAAAAATGAGAATTAGGGGTGTGCGAATATTCGAAAGTTTCGAATATTCGTCGAATATTACATTCGAAATATTCGTATTCGATTCGAAAATCGTGTATTCGAGAAGTTTCGAATACTCGATAACTTCGAATATTCGAAAAATTCGAATGTGCGATTCGATTATCATGCATAAAATAACTCCGCTTCCACATTTCTGCTGCGTTCGTATAGCTAAAAACGTTGCCGAGAGAGGAGCGATACACATCGTAAGTACACGGAGGCACGATATCTGCCTGCGACGAGCGCCCCAATACGTATGATCTATTGCTGGTGCATCTCCGACGTGCAGCGCTATTGGCGATCATGTAACCGTACATTTTCAATATTATATGGCCGTAACGTGCCGCACTACCACTCGTTCACTATGCGGGACCACTTCTGCAGAAAGACAGTGGCCCATGTGAATGGTGGCGCACTGTAGGCACCTTCAGATACCCCATGCAGTCTGCAGCAAAGCTTTGCCCCATGTACCTTCCTATACCAGCCACTTCTGTTCCAAGCGAGCGTGCCTTTTCAGTGGCGGGGGGGGGGGGGGGGGGAATGTCTCTGTTAGAAGGGAGCGCCTGCTCCTGATCATGTGGAGCAACTCATATTTCTTCATGATAACATCTAGTCATTACTTTCATTGTGCCGTGATATTTGTTTGTGTTGTGATGTGCATTGTGCTAGCCTGGGCATTGTGTTCTGGAGATAGCAGTGTATGTTGTGTTGCCAGTCAGGCTGTTAATGTTTCTTTTCTTCAAATAGCTACATGGTAAATAAAATATTGTTACTGTGAAGGCATTTTTCCTTTGATATTCGATATTCGATTCTATATTCGAAGGTGGATATTCGTATTCGATTCGTATTCGAAAAATTTGATATTCTCACACCCCTAATGAGAATAATTGACGCTACGTGGAAACTTGATTATATGTGCAGGCTCACAAAATCCTGTCGCACGTTTCAGTTACGCTGCGTCAAGACACCTTGCAGGAGCCGCGGCTGTCGCAGGCTGGGGCCTAAAATACGTCTACAGTCATTATAACATACTGATACGATCAATTGCTGCCAAGACAACCAAATTCTTACCCGCAACATGATAGTGTCAGCTCATGCGTGTACACTTAATATGCAACTTACCGGGCTCTCGCGTCACCGTTTACGAATTGTGAGACCTGCACATTTTGGATATGAAGGGTTCATTTCTCATTTCTGTAGCAAGAAACCCCCCGCAGTCCAATACAAAAGTATTTTATATCAACGTAAAGTATGGCATATCCCCGCGCGATCACCATATATATATATATATATATAGATATATATATATATATATATATATAGATATATATATATATAGTATATATATATATATATATTATATCTCAGATTCTTTTTACTCCTCTCGCACTTGAGTTCAGAGCATTCATATACACTCTTGATCCCAGTTATATGTCGGCGCGGCCAACGTTGTGGCTGCGGGTTCGGTTACGTCACAGCTGATAGCGAACACTGGCGGCCAGCATGCGATAAGGACAGGTCGGATACCATCATGGTCACCCATTCCACCTGACCAGCAGCCCCCCACCACAGATGTGTGCCCCTGCAAGCGAGAGAAATTCCCGTCTATAGCGAGAGTATAAAAAAGACAGTTTCACCGCAAGGGCGAAGTTATCTATTGTTGCTTTTATTTTCTTCTTTTTTGCGAAACTACTTGTCTATCATTTCTGCGATTTGTTTGTTGTTTGTTTTTGTTTGTTGTTTGTTTGTTTGTTTGTTTGTTTGTTTGTTTGTTTGTTTGTTTGTTTGTTTGTTTGTTTGTTTGTTTGTTTGTGTTTGTTTGTTTGTTTGTTTGTTTGTGTGTTTGTTTGTTTGTTTGTTGTGTGTTTGTTTGTTTGTTTGTTTGTCATTGAGCAGATAGTTTGGAACCTCTTTATAACAAGAGGCACCCCAAGACTGACAATAATGTTATGACATTGCTAGCACTTCTTAACATTAGGAGTAATGCCACAAGTAAAACTGCTACCGCAAGAGAGGAGCAGAATGCTGAGCCACATAGCAGTAACGTCAGAGTGAACCTGAAGCATTCATGCATGAACACGATATAACTAGTAAGGCATGTTTTGTTGTATTAAGTCACGGCGCTTTCAGACAGTGCTGACATATTAACGACTAAAACCACAATCACAAAGCTGCGTATGTTACTTCTACTTCAAAATTACAACAGAGCGCCGCTTATGCTTATTCCTGCATGTCAAAGGGCAGGTGTTCCCTTATCCACATTTTATGGGCGTCCTTGCAATACGCCGGGCAATCTTCCTCTAAAGCCGAACAACAACACCGTTATTAGGACTTGATGGAAGGTCTGCGCTCTCGGTCGCCTTTTTTTTTTTTTATTACTGAGGTCACATTGATTAGGAATCGTGTACCCCTATCAGAAACGAAAATGCACTCCTTTTTTTCTGCTGCGTCTCTTGGTTTACTCTGATGCAGTGCACAGGCAAAAATCGGTATTCGAAATGTGAATGCCTTGGCTTTTACTGCATATAGCGAAAGCTCATAGTTACAGGCTAAGGCTACGTCTATTTGATGAGCATATAGAATATATGTAAACAACAGGGAAGAGCGCATGTCCACTGAGTTATAAGACATGCCGTTTCGCAACTATAGACCCCATAGTTGCAAAAGTTATAGACAAAGACGACAAAATCGTTTATCTTCATACTCCGCCTGCTGCAGCTACACACTTATGTGACAGTTTGTTTTGTCGCCTAGCGTCATGAGAGAGACTTCTTCTTTTCTTTCATTCTTTTGCATCCCATTTCCTCTTCCCATGTACAGGGTAGCAAACCGGAGACTTCCTCTAGCTAACCTTCCTGTCTTTCCTTTATCTTTCTCTCTGTCTCTTAACTATGGAAAGGGTTTCTTTATACTTTATTGTACAGCATGTTTCCGCGTTAAGACACGACCCAACAACATGACTTCTCTCGGCGATGAATACTTCTGAGAAGCGTCTATATCGAAGCTGTACAAAGTATACAGTACAGTGAGCCACCGTGCATTGAAGAATACGTAGCTTGTCGGTTGTGCTTTCCCAGTCCCTAATTTGAAACATTCATGTGTAGATAAGTCTGGGAATGCTCAGTGACTAAGTAAATGATTGTCGTAGTGCATTTATAGAGCGAGATCTTTCTCTCCAGAGTGCACGTTTATTGTGGTGGGCGAAAACGTAGTGTCCCCGTCATTTAGAAAGGCGAGAACTATATTCGTGGCACTGTTAAAATACCGAACACTCAGATAATATAGCCAAATAGGTTTATTCAAACCCAAGACAAAGCTTACCGCGGCCGACATGTGGTTCCTGTACGCCATTCTCTTAGCTTACCTCAAATGCAGAAGCTGGAAAGCCAGGAAAAAAATGAAACCGCTAAACGATGTTCGTTTTTGTTCACTTGTTGTCTTTCGGTGGTTAGAACATGAGTTGGAGTTTCGCGCCTGAAACAAGTTGCAGCACATGCTTGTTTCAGGCGCGAAATTCAGTTGGTGAAAAGGACACAGGGGAGAGACAGCGATGGCGCTTGACTGCATCTCTCATTTGTGCCCTTTTCACGATTTCAGTTTCGCGCCTGAAACAAGTATGTACAGCAAATTTAAGCATAAACTTGCCCAAGGTGTACTTTTGAATTCATAGCGGACTAAGGCAGCAGCCCTCAATCCCCTTCCGTGGTTGCAAACACCTTTTCATGTGTTTTTTTTTTCTTGGGGTGGGGTGGGGGGTTAAGGTTGAGAGGCACGAGGTCTGGCAACTAACCAAGGAAATTTTCCCTTATGTAGCTGGTGGTACTTTTGGCCGGACGACACAGCTTCTTTCATTGTCTCAATATCTTCCCTCTCAGTGCCTACTATGCTCGAAACTGATCTGCCTTGACACCAGCTGATATCCGGAAACAAGTCAAGCCACACAAGCTCTGGGTTCACAGGGTTGTTCCTATAAAAGCACGATGCTTCCCACGTAGAGCAGGATACCCGTAACCTTACAGATACCACTACTCGAGAAGCGGAATATACATTGTCAGTCCAATGTTTTGCAGCTGCACATATAGAACGCACGGACTATCAACCAAGTTCAGATGCTGCGTTACTGATTTCCCTGCCCTACTTTCTCACGAGAACATCTGTGCACACTTCCCTTTTTTTTTTGAAAAACAGACATTTAGTCAAAGCTTAGACTAGGTATTTTATTTTGACTCGTTTTCCTTGAATCATTCATGCGTGACCTTCTAGGGTACGGCTGCAGCCGTGTCTGACTTTTAAGCTTTCTTTTCTCTTCCATTACTGTAGGATCGGAAAGTGGACACGGTTTGCGATTGTAAGATCCTTATTCCAGGACATGTAGAGTATCATAGGTACCTTCTTTGCCTGTGGCCAGTGAATAGATGTAGCATATAAAAAGAGTTTTATCCTAATATTTTCTGCGTTTTACGCCCTAGTTATGTGTGGAGAATAAAGTAGCTGAGTAAAGAAATAGGGCGCATTTTCATGTAGTACAATGTATTTCATGTTATATTCGAGCACGTGCATATTTCTTGTCAGCCTATGACTATCGATGCGTCTGTCACGCCTTGGCTGAATAAAATGCTTATTCTCTGCACTTTTTCGCACCTCAGTCTAATGGAAGGGTCTGTACAAATGTATCCGTGGTGTCGTCCCTGTGCAGTTCACCTGCTTTTAAATTGAATCTTCCCGCTGCACCGGAGGGAGAACTCAAGCCGTAATGATAGTGGTGAATTGCAGTTCTTTTGAATTTACTAAGTACGTGCGCCCAGACTTTATTTCTATGCAGCACTGTGACTATTGCAGTGCGCTAAGCTTCATCTTTCATGTAGCTTCTCTACTGTATCTGATAGTGTGCCTGTATGCTGGAATCAGTGGTGCGGTTCACGTGTGTTATGAACAACATCTGGGGCAGTATTCATAAAGCTTCACATTTGTGAGGGCACATTGCTATTGGCCAGCATGTTTCGCAAATGATATGTCCAGCATCATGATTGATTAAAAGTTTCTCTTATGGACTATTCTAGCGCAAGACGTTTTTTTTTTTTGTGAGTACGGGCCCTGTATTGTAAGTGGCGCCTGCGTTAGCAACTGTTTAATAGGTCTGATATCTCTAATGGAGCAATTTGAATGCAAAGTTTCCGTATTTCAGAAAACCGTACGAAATATTGGCACAGTTGTTTACGCTTTATACATCAGTAAATTTTATATCTCTATATATGTTTTTGACGTTACAGTATGTGTACCGCATTCGAACAGTTGTATCCATGACTTAGCACTCGTTAATTTTACCTGCATACATCAATTTAAGGTGACTTTTATTGCCGCAGGTGTGCTTTTGCGCAGGTAGCCAAGTACTGCACCGTGATGATTACTTTTAGGGTATTAGCTCATACCTACAAGAGGCATTTGGTTTATGCTCTCAATTACGCGTTTAACCACAATGTTTGCAAGAAACTTCTTTTTTTTTCTTTTTTTGTAGAACAACGTTTCACTATACTGCTACAGGCTGTTAACATGTACAACTTGTTCCTCATTAACGATAAACAGTGGTCAAACAGGACACACCTCTTGAGCCGACGTTTTAACCTGGCTTCGTCAGAGCTCTCATGTAAAAAAAAAAATCTATTTTGTCGAAGCATCGGCTTTAGTCGCTTCTTCTTCGACCACTGTTAATCATTTTATGTCACCATATTTCCGTACATCTTAATGTTTGGATTTGTTCCTCATTAGGCGTCTCATTGCCAATACGTCGTCAGCACCGGATGGACAGTGCCATTATATACTCATCAGATAGGTGCTTCTTCTTATAACTTTTGGACACAATTGCTCTGCTCACACAAGAAGCACTGCGAGCAGCACCGGAGCTGTTTATTGGTTATTTATGTCATTTGGCAAAAAGTGAACACAAAAGAGTGAACGAAACCAGACTTGCTAATACGTAAAGAAAATAAATCATTGCTTTCGTCAGCATATATGTCATAGTGCAGTAAACCCTGTAATGTGAGGTATGTCGTACGCGCTATGGCACAGCTGTACTGGGCGCTGCTTCTGAGGCACCTGAGACATCGTTTGCATGCACTCACCAATACTTCAGGACTAACATTCATTCTCTGTTAACTAGCATATTCCGCTGTCAAAAGCAGCTGTAGCAAAAAAAAAAAGCAGCTTGACTTGCATGTTAGACTACCACAAAGTCCGCGTGGAACATGCGAAGTTTCCGACACACCCGTCTGCCTCCACCGGCCACTTCACTCGGGGTTTCGTCTCTCATCTGGACTTTCATGAATTACGACAACATTTCTTTGCTTATTGCAGCTTGTGGTTTTACGAATGCTTTTGGTTTTGGCGCATCAGAATAGTCCCATGTGTTGCCAGTGAAAATTGCGTAGTAATTGCCAGAAGGCGATTGAACAGGCTTTATAGCCCAGAAGAGGCAGTGGCTCTCGACTGTGTCAGCACTTCTCGACGACCTGTCTCTTTCAGAGTTAGACGACACTACAGTGCCGACGTATATATGGTCGTCACACCAGAAGGCCATACAAAACTTTCTTCCTGCGCTGAAGTGGTTTTCTTCATATTACTCTTAACATTTGCGCACTTTTAAGCTGTACTTTCCAACTTTCTATAGCTCGTTATAGTTCCCCCGGCGTACGGTAGCGAAGCAGATGTTTCTCTTTCGATTTACCTCACTATCTTTCTCATGTTATATGTCTATCTCCTTCTAGTACCGTGTCCAGCCTCAAATGTCTAAATAAAAAGGAAAACGTGAGTGTTGGCGGAGCTGTCTGCGTCCAATTTTTTTTTAGCCCTTACCAGGCCCATTGAGCTCTCCTGATGGCACGTTTACATAGGTGAGCATAAAAAAGGGGTTCGGGCAAAAGTAAAGTACAATACTGCAGATTTCAAATTTTATGTGATTCGCATCTTACCGGACTGCAGGTACTATACTATGGTGTCAGTGCCAGAGGAAAAGGAATGTGAACACGTGTTTAGATAATTTATTTGACTCAATACACTTCAATAAACAAAGCAGTTCATACTTTTCGCTGAACCAGAGGTGGGGTTCATACAGAAAAAAAAAACAGAGTAATGTAATACATGTCCAGCTCGCATACCTCGGTAATATGCGTGCATGACTTCTTTTCTCCATAAGCTTCACTGACATAATTTTTCAGTGCTCCAATGGGCTAGAGCAAGCATATGCAAAAAATGCACGGGTTACTTTTAATGTTTTTCAATCGCAATATTTGCCGCACTACAAATTGGCAACCAGATTTAACGGTGTTTTTGTTTTGTTTCTTTTTTTTCACTTATGCAAAACACCGTTTCTCTTCCACATAATGAGTTTAGTCAACCCAAACTTCCACGTGACGCTTAAAGTTAAGGGGGTATTTGTGCCTGAGCCTGTCATCAACTAAGACATTAAAATGCCGTCAGCAGCACGTCACCCCTTCGGTACGCAAGTCCAACAGCTCGCATGCGGCTTTTGTGAGACAACTATACACAGTATGCAGGGAGTATACACAGTATGCAGGGAGTCTACGTTATCACCGTAGACCCGGCACTTGTCGGTCACGAACGGTGTGCGCGCTATAAGCATTACGTAGAATTCTTGATAAGAAAGCGGCGAGAGCCAAGTTTTCAAGAAATGAAACGCGTGCAAGCCAGATGACGATTATTGCTCCGTGGCTGAAATACTCCCCAAATACAAGATTTTTAACAGCGGAACTAGTTAAGATTGGGGTAGCGCCGTTGTCCGCGCAAAACTCGGCGGGTATGCGCCACACAAAACGGGTATGTGCCAAGCAGCTCCTAGCATGGCATAGCCATGCATAGTGTAGTATAGCAAGAGGGTGGGAAAGGGAAGTGATGGTGAGAAGGAGTGATGTGAGGGTGAGGAGGAAGGAAAAGAGGATTGGAGACGGTAAAACATGGCATAGGCTTGAATAGTACAGTTTATTCGCCAAAGCCCGGAGGTACGTGCCAAGCAGCTCTTACAGTGTAGCATAGCCATGCATAGTATAGTTTAGCGAGGGGATGAGAAAGGGAAGCGAGGGGGAGATGGACTAATGTAAGGGTGAGAAGGAGGGAAAGGAGGAGGTGAGAAGACAAACAAAAGCCTAGCCATGTGCCGTGTAGTATAGCACTTCACAAGCGTGGAACTGGCTTTTTTTTTCTTATTGTAGACGCCAAATTCGACTCAGATCCAAGTAAAGCCTAAATTCTGGCGCCCAGGAGATCCCGTCACTTCACGTTGCATGTAGTCACGTTTAACGTTACGAGATTCTAAACAACTACGCTCCAGTGGCCGTCCTAATGGCCAATTTCCACACTAAATAGCCCTTGATGCAATCTCCAGCCCCCCCCCCCCCCCCGAGAATTTTCAAATTTGTATGTGCATATATGCACGCATACATACAAATGCACGCACTAACATGCATAAAGAGTGATTGGACCTCCCCCCCCCCCTTTCCCCCGAAAAAATTTTGTGGCTATACGCAACCGGTAACACGATAATAATTCCTTGGAATATGGCTCAAACAAGCGCCAGCCAGCATAGTAGATGACATGACACAGCAAACGCGCCAGGCATGCACTCTTCTTCCAAACACGGAAGAACTCAAGGGTCGAATTCACAAAGCTTGTTACTCGTAAGATTTTAAGTCTTTGTCTGACAGCCTTCCATCATACGATTTTAGAAAAACGATTTAGCATATAAAGTATTTTTGGAACACCACCCAACTTCAGCAGAAATTTGTATACTATGCGCTTCCCTTTGTGTGTTAGATAGTAATATTCAAAAATTTCTACCGCTATGCTTCCAATCTTGTCGACTTCATTGCCGAATTCAGCGAGTTCTGCGCGCGAATTTTCTGCCGACATGTCAATATCTGTTCCCTGGTCTCCGCCAAGTGGCAATGGGTGCGTAGCTGTTTTATTAATTCATTGTTTGATTTGCCTACTGCGAATGATTAAAGTGATCTGCGAGAATAAAGAAGGCCGGCGTTGCTAGGCATCTCCAACGTACGTTAAAAGAAGGAAAGGCCCCGGAACGTTAGACCATGTCTGTGAGTGGCGACTGCTCAAACCAGGCAACAGATAAACACTTTCAAGTCTTTTCGGGCCGTTAGGCTTGACAGGCTATCCGTTAAAAAGTAATGAAAAAAAATGAACGAAATATTTTTGTGGTTGCAAGGAGTAATCACGCTTTGTTTACGTGCGCTACGTCGATATCATGGCTCATCAACTAGTCCATCAGAATGCATTAAGAAATCATCCATAACAAAACCCACAGCCTGCAGTAAACACCTCAAAGGTGAACTGCAACACAATTTCACTTTGACAAAATTAGTTATGAGTGAATAGTAAATACTATTTAAGTAATCTCGGTAAGATCGAAGGGCTGGTAAAATATAGTTTTCTTGTTAGCAACCTTCAAACCGCACCTAAGAGGAGCCGCCGCGGTGGTCTAGTGGTTATGGTGCTCCACTGTTGACCCGCAGGTGGCGGCATCGAATCCCGGTCGCGGAGGACGCATTTTCGATGGAGGCGAAAATGCTTGAGGCCCGTGTACTGAAATTTAGGTGCACGTTAAAGAACCCTAGGCGGTCGAAATTTCCAGAGCCCTACAGTATGGCGTCTCTCATAATCAAATCGTGGTTTTGGGACGTTAAACCCCAACAATTATTATTACGACGACGACGCCAGCACCTGAGTTTTGTTGCTGCAACGTATAGACGCAGGCACGCTGTCACCGAGATGTTTAAGCGTCCCCTTATCTTGGAGGCCATGTCGAGGAGCCGCGAAGCTCAAGGTCATGTTCAATTGTCACGCCGCCTCTACAGCGAGTGAAATTGACAGCTTCTTTTTTTTTTTAGTTTCGGCGTCAGAAATGTCTATTTTTGCGAATGTTTCGCAACGTTTCCGCTCGTATTTGCATGGACGCTCCTCTATACGCTATTTGAACTAAGCTTTTTATGCGGCCTAAAATTTTGTTCAACCAACCAACCTAACTTATTGCCAGAGAGCAATGTCGCTTCAGATGGACACAATACACAATAGGCTGTATTTAACGCGACAGCGTTAAAAAGCTCTTTTCGCAGAAATTCCGGTGTCGGCGTCGGTGACAGAATCGGTGATGGCGTCGTTGGTTGTGAGTGAAAAATCATCATCTTGTCCGTGACCGAAAAATCGAGGAAGAGACAAATAAAATAAAATAACAAAATCTTTGCGTTCAAGTGAGAATCGAACCCAGGCCGCCTGCGTGACAAGCAGTTGTTCTACCACATAGCCACGCTATTTCTTGAAACTACTTTAAAAAAAAAAACGCTACATGAATCTCATGTGGTGGAAGGAGTCTCCTTAGCGCATGTAATATTGCGTGGCAGAAGCGTAGAATCGCGCCAGACGTCAAAACAAGGGAATTGTGCAACGAGCGGGTGTTTTAAAGGCCCACCCATTACAAAGCGCTCCGACATATTTAATCACCATCAGCAGCAAAAGCATCAACAAAGTGAATAGCTTCGTAGGTTCGCGTGTTGCCTTATGGACGCGTAGTGGACCCTTCGCTGATTCGTAAAAGGAATAAGTATGGCGTAGTGGGCACTTAACGACTGTACTTGCAGTAGGCATTCTAGGATACTTTGAAACGGCCAATGTTACGCACACAGTCGTTCGTTTCCTTACGGCACGGTTGAGGCATGCACCGAGAACTGAACCCAGGCTAGCATTTGAGAAAGCGATGCGCACGGGGTCCGATTATGCTATCGCGTTCTACTCTTGAAGCCGAAGCTCAAGCTCTTTAACTAAGCCAGCACTGTAAAAGGTAGTGGAGGGGAAAAAGAGCATGGCCTAACATGTCGCTATATTTCTTGATGTCTGTTGAGAATACATACTGCAAGTCATATCCACGTTTTATCAGGTATGACCCTTCAAGCACTGAAGGTAAAGATGCTGCGCTGCGTTTCTGACTTGCTAAAAAACAAGTAAGTGTATTTTCATGCGTTTTCATATGCTAGCCGAATATGAAAACGCATTGCCATTCAAATAATGTCGCAGAGTATCATACATCATATCCAACGCTATTCAGTGCCATCATGGCACAGCTCTCTTGCCAACTTAGAATGAATGTGATAGTTCGATAAATGCAGAGAACAGGCTCGCACTACAGCATTTGCCATACGAAAGACAACTTTGTAAAGTCGATACTCTTTACAATGCACTACAAACAAGTTAGCGTTGTATTGACGGACAGCTGGTGGGATGGAAAGGCGGAGCAGGGAGTAGAAGCGGTGCAGTCGGCTGTTTTGAAAACTGCGCGTGTCGCACAAGGATGTAATTGCGCAATTCCACAGGCAACAGAGCCGGTCCCCGGAAAATCTATAATAATAATATTTGATGTTTCCCGTGACAAAACGACGATATGATCATGAGGCACGCCGTAGTAGAGGGCTTCGGAAATTTCGACGATCTGGTGTTCTTTAACGGGCACTGACATCGCACAGAACACGGGCCTCTAGCATTTCGCCTCTATCGAAATGCGACCACCGCCGCCGCGATCGAACCCACGACTTTCGAGTCAGAAGCCGAGCTCCTGTACCACCTAGGCGGACATCGGAACATCTATAGGTCTGGTATGCATGCATACAGGGTGTTTTCTTTTTAAACACTACAGGTTTTTAATGTAAATGCTACGACAGAGAGGCTCCTGTCTTCTTCGCACATGGACTCTACGTCGAGGAGGAAATACTTTGCGCAGTAAATGACAATGAAATAACCAATTAACGAAACCACTAATTAATTTTAATAACAACTTGACGGCAGCTGTGTATATGTGAAAGCTATGGGCCACCACAATTTATGGTGTACCAATTTTTGTTAATAATAAAAGTTCACGTAATTTGAGACAATTCATCATCGATTAAAGACCCCGATATCGAAACCAAGCGCGCCCGGTGCGCAAGAAAGGTGGCCTATCTTTCGCGTCATACCGGATTTCCCCGTGACGAGGAATTCACGAAACTTGAATCAAGGCACAACGAAACAGAATCTGATAAGGAGAAACGGCACGCTATCTGAAATACACAGATGAGCCGTTTATTCTTCGCGCGCGATGCGTGGTACGTATATGTATTTCTTTTAGATGCGAAGCAGCTTTTGCTCGGGGGTGTGTCCGTTGTCTGTGGTGGCGTCCGCGCTCCACTCCGTATGTGCCTACTCTCTCTCCCACTCTACTCCTTTACACAGGTGTTCGGTCGCCTTCTCTCCTCTCCTCCTCCGCGCTGCAGCCGCGGCGCAGCCTTTCCTCCCACGTGATGCAACGGTGCCGCAGCCAAATACAGCCTGTAACCCACTCTCTCCTCTCCCTCCCCCATTTCATGAGTATATAAGCGCGTGCGCTCGGTCGGCTTCCGTCATTCTTGCTTCGCTCCCGTTCAGATGAGTTGTAACGTCAACGTCGGCGCTACTCGTCCACTCAGCACTAACGGAAAGCAACGCACAGACACAGCGTAATGATAACACAAACACTAAGTAGAAACAGAAACACCGAGTAAACGTAACGGAAACTTGGTGTGCGCCCCCAATGCTGCTTCACATTCCCTCATGGTTCCCTTGAGTGGGAGATGGTGCAATTTTTTTAAACTCTAAATGGGCGAAAAGTATTAATAGGACTTTTTGGAGGCTAGTTGGTGCATACTGACAAAAATTACTTAGCGCAATAGAAACACGGCACACAAGGAACGTACACACGGGACACGTGCGTGTCCCTTGTGTACCTTCCTTTGTGTGCCATGTTTCTATTGCGCTAAGCAGTTTTTGTCGGCGAAAAGTATTCTTTCCTCTGTCGCACTGTCTGCAAAAAGAAGCGCCGCAGTCGCTTCCACCGAGTTTAAGCGCACTACAGTTACACAAAAGATAGAGATTGCGGTTCACTTCCCCACAGGGCGAAAGGAACGGATCAACACTAAACATGACGCGCAAAGGTAACGCGATCCGCTAGCGCAAGTCTGATGACTTGCCGCTTTCTAAGAATTGATACGATGATACTACAGCGACATGCCTTCATTCAAAGTACGCCACTCCTTCGTCACGGGAAGGCCGCGTTCACACATTCGGCGTAGAGCGGCGCGGCAGTTCGACAGCGGCGGGATCCGCCGGAACAGCCCTTCTCGCAGCGATCGATCCCGGACAGATTTTGGCGGCAGCTGCCGCCGGATTTCCTCTACGTGGACCAACCGGAGCACGAATCAGAAATTCGAAAAATAGCGGCAATGTCCGGCGCGCTTGGCATAACTCAGTCCTTCGAAGTCCGTTGCGACATCCGTAGGCATGCGCGCAGGCAAGCAAGGGTATGAGGGTCTACTGTAAAATTCGCCCCCCCCCCCCCCCCACGCCCAATTCGAGAACCCTGCGCCCGCGTATGGTGGCATCGAACTCGTCGGTAACTACTCCGTTCTTTTCGACAAGCGCCACGTGAAGCGCAAGGACTGTTGTCACTACTATCAATCTATCTCAGCGAGCTCTGTAATAATCCACGTCGCGATCTCACAGGAGGGTTAGCAGTTGCTTGGCGCGACCAAGCTTATCGCGCTCTTGCAGAGCGGGATGTACTCACCACCGCCGCTGGTGTCGTTTCTTCTTCGACGAATGCTTCTTTCTGCTCGTCATGCATCGCCCGAAAGTTGCTTGCCAGCAGGCCTAGCAGTACGACGCTAATGCTCCTGTAGGGACGGGCAAGATCTACGCGATTGGAGCGCCGCAGGAACATCCGGGATATCCGGCGCTTGCTTGATGGTTAGGGCTTTACACGGCAGATGTTACTGTAAATCGCTTTCCAGCGGTGTGAGGGCAAGCAGTGTGAACGACGCGGAATTTGGAGAGCAGAATTCCGTTCGCTGTAGACGGAGGATGATCCAGTGTTAACTCTGCTCTGACGTAACTCACGGCCACGTTCCCTGCGGGCTCGGCGCGTTATGGTTTTCGCTATCATCATTGCAATTCGATAATGAATATCGCAAGTCACGTGCACTTTTGCAGTGTCTAAAAAGTGGCTGTGCCATGAACTTGTGACGGCCTACAACATACCCTTTAAACAAGCTACCATCAACTTCACAATTAACAGGTTCATTAAAGAGTCTTTGTTAATTATTCAGTTAAGTCTAACCTTAGTTGCGGCAAAGTAATTCGCCTTGACGTGGAGTTCATGCGCAAAGACAACAGCCGCCTGACTGTCATAATCTTTTTTAAATCTATATTGTCTAAAAAAACACCATGTATATATGGCTATTCGCTGTAAGGTCGATGATCTCGTCTGTGATTTATTCTGTAAGACAGCAGCATTGACAAGCGTCCTTCACAATGCAAACATTACATGTACCGTGGTTCGAGAAACGCATGCAGAAAAACAGTAACATATGCTTAAAAGACTTTATTAGCCCAGTGAAGTTGGGGTGGCGCCGCCTGGCGGGAGGCCTGGATGACGTCACGGCACGGACTCTTCGACGCCCGCCGTGACGCGCCTGCATATCATGGGTTTGCTTCGTACGCTGTTCCGCTGTTTGCGCTTGCTTTTTGCCTGTCTCAAGCTTCAGATGAATGGCGAAAACAGCATCGATAATGTTCCTAAAACGACAAAAAGCTATAAATTTTTTCTTCACAGTCGCCAACGGTGCCCGCGATCCTCCGTCGTGCACACTTTGAAAGGGGTGACCAGGTTTGTTCTTGTGTCGCGCTGCTAACCTCGGGGATGGGTCTGATTCCCAACCGCAGCAGCCGCATTCCGATGAGTGTGAAAAGCGACATTCATCTCCTTAGATACAGGTGCACGTTAAAGAATTCGAGGCGGTCAAAACTAATCTGCAACGTGCCTCACAATCATGTCGTGGTCTGGGCATGCAAGACATCTTATTCACATTATTAGGTTGTGTTGTTCACGGGCGATTCTTTAAAAAATATGATGGATGGCTTCGTCCTCAACAAGTGTTATTTACATCGTACGTATCCGCAATCTGCGGACAGCGTTTTTGCCGGTGTGCCAAGCCCCGCGCACGATTATAAAAACGCATGCAGTATTGAGTTTCGCAAAATATCTCGAAAGCGCTAGCCTGAGAATACCGCCGCAGTTGTGTTTATTTTTTTTGTGCGTGTGTGTGTACTCGCTCACTCATCATGTTGTTTAGTTTCGCGTTTTCCTCGCAATAATTTCAGGGCTTCATTTCACTACAAAAACAAGTTTAGGTTAACTGCGGAAACTTCTTATTGCTGTCAGATTGTATCTTCATGCACGCTGTTACACTTGTATAAGTACTAGTTTCGATAGCCAGCTCGTAAATTATTTTTTCTAGCATTTGATATATATACATCAAATGCTCAGATGCTCAGGGGTATACCCTGAGCATCTTCAACCTTTATGCGGACATGACGTGCGAGACCATTCATTGACTCATTGAGGCGAAGGACGTTTAATTAATACGCGGGCCAGCTCGCTGAGAGCGCCATCGAGACAGTTCAGAACGCTCATTTCGGTTTTCAGGCGTTTGTTTTGCAGACGATTGCTATCAGCAGTGCTCCCACGAGAATTTAACATTACCGCTTTGTGTGTGTAGCAGTATTGTGTTGTTTAATGTTCCGAATATATTAAGTGATTTTTATGATTTACAGATTCATCTAAAGACTCCTGTAGCAGAAAGCGCAATTTTGTCAAATCACCTAGATAATCATCAAAGGCAGACTAACCTGTACGATAAACCACAATGTAGTTAGTGAATTGAAAATCTCCTAATTTCATTTGTAATTCTTCGGGACGCATGTTCTAACCGTGCAGTTAGAAGTTGTAATGAAGTTGCAATGAAGTTAGAACCATTAGCGTAAATTTTATTAGCACTGATGTCTTGGAGTACGCGACGAAAACAACGAATGTCTCGCTCTCGTACATCCCGATTGTCACGTTGAAGCTTCCGTTCGGACGCGAATTTGCCCATTATCAGCTATATATCCAAACTTTCTACAGCTTACTTAACTTTCGCTAGTAGTGTAAATTTCCACCATCTACCTTGGGAGATTTGCATCGCAATAATGAGCAGTAATCACGCCGTATCGCGAAAGAGTGGGTACGTACACACCGGGCGCAGAAAAAGGCGATCCTCGGCCGCTGAGCAAGCGAGTCCTTGCCGTAACGTCACATTGCCGCGACTGCCGCGCCGCCAGTGTTCGTTCCCGGGGCTAATAGCTGGTACAGGGTTCGACGTGAGTCCTGTAAACTTATGCACGAGGAGATGCACTTATTCTGTTTACTTTGGGCTGTATTGTGTGTCTGGAACCTTCTATATCTATATCGTTACGCGAATGGCTATTGCATCAGAGGACTTAGACTACAAAGTGCTCAGAACATAGTCCACTTGGCCAGCATCGCGGACGAACTTAATGCCTTTCGCGCTGCTTTTATTTCAAGTAATGTATAGAGTTAACTCTGTTGTGCGGCATTATTATAGCTAATATCTTAGGTACATTGCCTTTTCTTACATTCTATTTATTCATGGTTTTCATTATTATGTTCATTTCTTTCTTTCTTTAATCTAGAAACAAAGAGAAATAGAGTAACCGAGGTACCCTCTATCGGTTTCTGTGGAGAAGAAGTCGATGTCTGACCTGAACCAACTCAAAGGAGCAATGTAATGGGAGTTGGTCGCGAGCACTCTATTGGCCAAATGTCCAAGCGGATGGCAGGTCTAACTATACTGTTGCCCTTCTATCCCGACAGACTGAGGAAATTCTGGCCATGATCCGGCGGGCCTTGAACAGGCGCTCGGGTCTTCGAGAACAGGACCTGCTGCGCTTGGTGGAGGCGTGCGTAATCAGCCGTCTTACATACCATCTCCTCTTTCAGCGGTTGACCCAAGCGCAACAACTTTGCATTGAGGCAATGATTCGTAAAGTGACGAAGCTGGTCCATCGCCTCCCACACTATACTTCTACCTGCCGTCTCCTTAACTTAGGGACGCATAACACACTAGGCGAATTGCTAGAGGCATATTGAGTCAGTCCCCACCAGCGCCTCTTACTCACCCCTACTGGCCGCCATCTACTTACATGGTTAGAATACTCTGTCCCACCACTTGAAACTGAAACCCGCCCAACGACCTTATCGCCCGCAATACGCAAGGTACTCAACATTCATCCATGTATATTTATTGTTCTGTTTATGTACTAATATCTGAAATAAACTTGAAACTTGCCGCGTAATATGCACCCAAGCATGACAAAGGACGGCGTAAAGCCCGTGTACGATACCTTAGCCGCATGCTTGCATACATCCCAGAATCACAGACTTTATACACGGACACAGCACGTAAACAAGCGGGTACACCTCGGTCGTGTTAGATGGCACCGAATCCCTGAACGACTCTGTTGCAATGCGCGGAACTAATGTCGCTTACGGAGAAATTCTGGGCGTTGCTCTCGCAATTCGACACGCCATCTATGTTCCAGGGGAAGTGTATATATTGACGGACTCGCAACAGGCGTGCCGGGCGTTCCTAACAGGACATGGCATCCCGACAGCGGCACAACAAATTCTCAAGCAGATCCTGCAAAATGCTTCCACAACATCTCCCCGAAACCACTTACTCTGGACCCCTGGTCATACCTCGCTGCCGGGCAATGAACACGCACATGCAGTTGCCCGAGAAATTTCACTCCGGGCGGCTCGGCGTGGTGAGGCGACCAGTTTAGGGTGGGGCGATCCCTTGCTGCGTTACGGAGACATCCTCCGTCATTATACACTCGTTCGCTGCACTTGCAGCGTGCCACCGCCGTCTTTCTCGCGAGAGGAAGCAGTGACACTACGTCAGTCGCAAACCGAAACTTTTCCAAATGTTGTCTCTCTGAACAAATTCTACCCACACTGTTATGCAGACAATTGTCCGGGCTGTGGCAGGTCACCCTCAATCTTCCATGTCACGATCGAGCGCACCGCAAACCTCTTCTCTCCCTTGCCAACTCTCCTATACCCGCTACGCAAAAAAAAAGAAAGAAAGAAAAAGAAACCGTGGGACGATTACCTACGCGACGGACCTCCCGAGGTCCTCCGAGCCATTATACAACGGGCTCGCCACATCGCCGGAGTCATCCTAGGGACCCCGGACTAGGGGTTCCTCCCATGCTCCTCGCTCAATGTAAATTCGTAATAAAGATGTTTCACTCTCTATATAGCACCCTCACAGATCTAATCTACACTCATGCAAGAAAGGAAATCGGAGAGCGTTTTAGAAATTATGATGCATATAAAGAAATATTTCCAGGAAAGGACACGAGCGAAGTAAGAGCATTTTGGTAACGCGTCTTGCAGTCTTGGGACATGGTAGCCGTTTTCGTGCATGCATACGGCGTCTTACCTCAGCTTTTTGTAGCCTGCTTGAAGCAGGCAGCGGCGGCGCTCTATACTGGAAGCATATACATTCCCACTTTAGAGCTGGTCCACACCTGAAGGGCTCGTGTCTTCAGGTCTATAAAGAAGTCGTCGGCACAGTGGCTAGTAGAGTTCCTTTTTTTTTTTTTTGTCATTCATTGTTATTTCATGAAGAAATAAGGACATCAGCTCTTCCAGAAGGACAGGCTTGCTTTTTGCTGCCAGGAATACACTGAGCAGCAAGTTCGTTTTCAGCCGAAACCTTTTTAATCCTGTCAAGCTATTTTCAATGTAGCAAGCCTTGCTTGGAGAAGCTCTGATCTTTCGGTGTGTAAGCAGTTCAATATATAACAATTCGATTTGATTCAGATGTGTAGACTGCATTCACGGGCATAATGAAAAGCAGATTGAATGAATAAAATCGTCCCGTTGAAGTTTTAACACTATTGTTCAAGGCGCTTCTGCATTCGCAATATATGCTGCGCGATGCCTGCACTGGTTATCGAAGTTGCGTTCAAACTGATGATATCCATATTAAACAAGTCTAAAGCACGTCATAGACTTTGCTTACTTTCGCCCTGTCAGTGCTCGGACATCGTGCTTCCATATTGGCGTAAGTTCACGGTAAAAGTTTAATGCCGCCAAAATGTTTGTACAACCTGAGTAGCACGTAATAACAAAAATCTGGAAAGCCATGAGCAGCGATATCTGCGCCGGCAACGACGGCCGCAGCAGTACTCTGGTTTCGTGTTCTAACATCTCACAAAGCAGTATATACTTGCCCCAAATGGGGTTTGGGCGTCGCCTTAAAATTGTTAGATTGGAGGAAAAGAATTTTTCGTGAACATATTTCACGTCAAGGAATGACGTCAGTCTACGGACATCATCGCCCGTTACGCGTCCTTAGCTCTGTGTAATCTTGCGAAATTTAAGCCAGAGTCAGAATCTGCCACACCTGCACCCAACTTGGCGAGGGCAATGGAGATGATTTAGTCAAGATTGTAACAAGAGTCTCGGAGAGAAGGGGCGGGATGGGGCACACCGGTCGCTCCCTTACTTGTACCCTGCTCCCTGATTTCTACAATCATTCTGCGCATGTGTATTGGCCTTCTCGTACCATTACTACTTGTAGACGAAATCAAGTTGCTGACCCAAACTAATTTCACTGACAGAGAAACCACAGGAAAGACAACGACAACACAAGAGCTTTCGCACATAAGACAGTTTATTCCAGAACTTCAAGCCAACTACATGAGCTGTGATGTAAAAACCTAGAATCCTTTCACCATCCTCAGCATCGCAGTAGTTATTACTGACATTGTTGTCGCCATTATTATGTCTTCTACGTGACATACCAAAAATATACCTGCAGTGGTTACGTATCCCAGAAAAACCATCGGAAACCTTTCCAGGAATAAAATGGGAGCAGGGCTTGACCAATGAATTTCTTTGTTAACATTTTGTTTTGCATCACACAAGAGGGACATCGAATCTATGGCAGGCAACAAAACAGTGTCTTCTGTATTAAGTGACACGGATTGAATCTTTCCTTTCAAGTGACAACTGAAACAATGAAAGTGCATATAAACGCCTTAGAGGGCAAACACTAGTCAATCATGAACTTAGAAACATCCGAGTAAGTGTGGGGCATATATTACACAACAAACAACATGAATACCCAACAGAAATCAACAACCAGGACCGGGACTAAAATTGTGAAGTCCTTGAACTTTCGTTGAAACGTTAGACAACGCTTCCTATACGTTAATTTTTTTTTATTTTTCTTCTGATTCACAGGCTCACAGCAGAGCGAGTATCAGCTGCTGACTGTAGTTAGTTGGTGCATGGCTGTGGTTCTCCTCCCGATATTAGACACACTATAGTGTAATCAGCTCACCACAAAAAAGTTTCAGGTCTATTTACAACAAACACTGTGATCATCGAGATATATGTATATGTAAAAGAAAAAAGGAAAAAAAAATAAGGTGGGACATAACACCACGCAAAACGTAACATGTGGGCAACGGGCAGTATCCAAGCACCCGCGGTTCGGTCAGACGTTTTGACATTATACTCAACGTCAGAGCTGCACTCTAGGTGCAGTTTTATTAAACATACAAATAAATCCCGAACTATGGTCAAGATCAATGCAAAAGTGACGGTCCGCAGCGTTTTCCGCCTCCCGTCCTCAAGAGACTGAGGCCACATAAGCTGTCTCAAAAAAAATGAAAGGAAAGTGTTGAGGTCGACATCATCCTACACCTTATACTATACGCTTCTGTATATACATATACGTATGTATACATATATACGCGGACACATGTACATACATGTTTTGATGCATATACATGCACATAGGAACTTCGAGATACTATTTCTTTACTTGGGTTTGAGGTAGTAGAAACTTGCTTGGCGTTCAGGGCTGATAAACCCACAGAACGGGCGGAGGTTGCAGGCGCGGGCCCGACAGTTGTCTATACTGAAACGAAATCTATGCGGCTTCAAGGTGGCTGTCTTTCGTGAGACTGCATTCGTGCACTGGTTGATCCGCAGGCCGAAAATAAGGGACACTTGCAACCTAATGTGAAGACACTGTACCTGTTGCAACTAGCTCGACAATGTGCTACTGAAATGAAGACATACGATGGGAGACGGGAGCGGCATCGATAGAAACCGGATGCGAACCCTGACCTAACGCTGCGTCGAGTCGGGCTTAATACGTATATAAGTTGGTTCAAACCTGTTGCCTCCGTGTTCACGCGTCTGCAAATTACGTCGGCCGTATGTACACCATGGCGTTCATCCTTGGTCTCTTCACAGGCTTACTTTGTTAAAAAAGAACTACAATGTCTCTCTTGAAAACGTCTCCTACAAGAGTTACGTAATGTGGCTGCTCAATGGCGCTGTGGGGATGAAGAAGGTGTGAATGAGGGTGTCTGTGTGCGACGGCGTCGCGCCCATTTTTCTGACCCGTGTTCATGAGGTATTGGTCGACCGTGAGGCGTGCGCCGAGCCGTTTGCATGTTTCAAAATCCCTCTCGGTTTTAGCCGGCTTGCGAGCGTCTGCCTGAACCCGTACTTCACACGCGCGCAAAAGGGCGCACCGAGGCCGTTTTCGTGTTTTCTTAGCTGTGTAAGGGTGTATCAAAGAAATATAAAACGGCAAGCTACTTGGCAGCTAAGCAATCAATGCAAACTTCCCTGAAGTGTACTTGCTACATAGGCGCGTCACAAGCCAAGTGCGGCAAAAGGCATTCCGATCTCGACGATTACATGCTTCTATAAAGTGCCTTCTCGAGGCGTTTACATCATGTCACATAAGCTTTTGCACAGAACTGGCATTTGTTCGCGAAAGAAGAGGTATGCCTTTTCATGCTTTTTTTCTTTAAAATTTCGCGTACCATGGGAAAGCTTATGGCTGCTTGCCTGCCTGCGAAAAATATTCTATATGACTAAATGAAACACCAAAGAGGTAGACGTTGTATTTGGACTGTATAGTTGTTTCTCGAACCTTAACACCTTTAAGTGACTGTCATTCATGAACAACAACATGCATTACAAGCACATACTTCACGCTGTACGTATCACGACGATGTTGCACCTGTTGGATACACACACTCCGACCAAGCGTAATGGTAAGGCTGAACTGGCTTCTCTTGCGTAGAAGGCTAATGACCCACACTCAGCCGTTGGACTCACGAGCGTAATTTTAAAGGCAACGCTGCAAATCCATCAGCGGACGAGCAATCCTTTAATTCTCCTCCATATGCTTTAGTTCTTTTTTTGTTTTTTTTTTTATTCTTGTGCTATGCTGAGGAAAATAAATGCATTCAACCACAAGGGCAAAGTCATTTCGACAGAATGGGTAATGTACCTGCTGAATAAAAGCAATTCTTTTTTTTTTTGTATGAGCTCAAACTAATCGCAGCTCGCACCTTGTGTATATACTGAGAGGTATGTCCTGCGACACTCAACCTCGCATATTGCAGTACCTGTGTTATCAACAAGCGGCCCTACGATAGTGCACAGCAAAAAACGATATTATTACACCTGAAAGGTTTCAAGCGAAACAGATGACGTGTTTTGCCCTAATTTATAACCCTAAGCTTTATTATGGCTGCACCGCAGTTGTCACTGAGCTCAGGTGGGCTGCATCACAATTACTGAGAGAAAATTTTTATTACGCCAATAAAAAGGTTTAAATATTCACATCATGTCCTCGAAGTCACTTCCTTATTTGCGGTGAAAGACTCCCAACTGTTTTCATTCAGCGGCCGTGGTACCAGTTATGGTCGCTTCTAAGAAAGTGTGAGAGCATGCGGGACAATCTTTATACGTTCATTATTATAGCACAAAATAATTGCTCGTGACTGTCCTTCTCCTTCACGTCGTCTTTTTTTCTTTTTTAGAAACTGTTAGCACTTCAGCAAATAAAATCCTGTCTTTTTTTTAATATTTTACTGGAGGTCCTGCGTCGGAGCTCGTTACACAGCAGATTCTCACGTTAATTAGCCCGATTCGCCGTGTCGAATCAATGCTCTTGAATGTGTGTGGGGTGTGTGCGAAAAAATAAACGTATTGCATGCGCATTTTTCTAAATCCATCATTTCAATGAAAAAAGGCTGAAAGAAGTATCTTCCGTATTTTGCTAGCGCACTATATGCTGACTGCATAGTTATGAGGCATGTGATTATTCACGTGTAGATATGCATTGTGGTTATACACTAAGAATGGTTCGGTTTCCAGCATCTTGTTTTGTTCGTGTAAGCTAACGAATTATTCCACAACACATACAGGCGCATAATTGTTATCTTCCTGTCACCTGACAGTAAAGAACAAAACAAAAAGATATAAATACGATAAATAATAGCTTATCCAGTGCCTTTGAAAAGCCAGCGAAATTTGTGTGCATCGCAGTTGCATACGTAGCATCTAGCATAGCGTTCAACTAGAAGTGCATTTTGGTAGCAAGAAAGACATGGTAGAAGAAATTAGCGTCAATAGTGCCAATGTCACCCGTTTCTGGCCGAACTGCGTTCAGTATGAAAATGGGCAATTTTCCTTGACTAAATCAGTGATGGGTAAAAGACTGAAACTACGCCATCAAGTTCACGGGCAAGACTTCGGAACAGGAGTTCCTATCTTCGAAGGCTTCTTTCGCGTCACTCTTTCCGCACATTTCGTCCCGTATCGTAGCAAAATAAAGAAGCCTCTTCCGCTTACCAGGCGGTCACCTTCCGTGTAGCGTTCACACAGACTACCTCATTCAGACATCACCCAGACATTATTCGGCAAGACTACGTTATGTACAGGTCTCTTGACATGTGTGTTACAGTTTGGAAGAACAAAACGTTGGCAAGCGCCGGCGAAGACTTAGGGAAGGGGTTTCGACGACCACCTAGGAACTTTCATGTGTTTTTGTGTGTGTTTGTGTATGTATAACAGCACAATATCTCGCAACTGTTTCTTCGATGGACAGGGAACAAAACGCCAACGTCGCGAGCTGCAGTCCGAGCAAGCTGAACAGATTTAGGGCACCCCCCCTCCCTCCCCTCCCACAACTGAGGAAAGCGAATGGGCAGCACTCTTGCAACACGGCAACTGAAAGAGCCGGTGAGTGTCGGGCATTGCAATGCGCTTCTTCGCGTGGCCAGCAGTTCGCCCGACAAGACGGAGAGAACGCCGCGTCACGTGATCGCACGCCGGGGGTTGTTGCTCGGGCTTGCCGCACGAGTGGGCGTGGGAGGGGACGCAAAGACTCCGGTCTTTACTGTGACGTCATCGTAATGGAGGAATTTCAACGCGCTTTTGCTTCGCCTCTATAAGAACTGGGAACCCACGAGTGTGTATTTTTTTTAGCTAGCTTGTCCCAGGATGCAACGCGGCACGTATAAACAGGTCCATCCTTTCGGTAACAACAGGAGAATCACACCTCTGCTCGCTTCAAACATAATCACAATATGTGGACATACAAAACGCAGTATGCATGTTTCTTTTGTTTTGAGTTAGGAACTGTCATCAGCACAATTAATGTGCTTGTATATATATTTATATATACTATATATTTTGCTTTTGCTTGTTTGTCTGCCGACCTCAAGGGAGGTTCCCGGGCTCACCAGCTCCGCTCCTTTCGCCAGGGTCAAATGCTTCTAATGTTATAGTACAGGCAGTGTTGCCAGCTGTTGCCCAGTGAGCGAGTAGTTCAGTGAAGCCACTGTACACAAATGGAGCGTCACCTCTGTGCGATAATTCTTTACTTGCCCAAGCTTTTTTCAGCTAAAAGATAAACGAATAATTTCTAGCACCTGGATTTTCATAGTGACTAGCTGTTTTTTGTGTTAACTTAAAAAGGGCGTTGACGACTTCCAGAAAAAAAAAAGATAACAAGAAAAACGAATGTCGAAATGGAACCTTGCGGTAGCCGAGCCCTACAACTGACCTTCGCTACTGAATAATTTTTACAGAATAAGTATTTTCTGGTAGCAACAATTGCTCTTGACAACTCATTACAGCCGTACTGAGAAAGGGAGCGGAGCTGGCAAGCGGCGCGGAGAACATTGCCTCTCGAGCAGTGATTTTGCTTTCGCCTTTCGAAATGCTGCTCACACGTAACAGTGCATTCCGCGATAGATAGGAACCATGTACGAGCGTCCAGCCACCCTCGACCAGTCCGCAGTGTGTGCGCCGGACCGTGAATGAGCGGGACTGCTAACGACTCAGGCCCGCAAACAGGGCAGGCCGAGCTGCGTCTAGCAACTACTTGTCGCGAAAAAGTTATTGCAAAAGTTTCGAACCAACACTTGATTCAACATATCACCGTGGCTTTGTACACACCTAAAAACGCGGCTGGCCCTCTCGGGGCTAAACACGCCAGCAAGAAATGAACAAATATGAAGGATTTACCATCAGAAGTGATGAAAGTTAGCAAGAAAAGAAACAGGACATCTCGCGATTCCACATGCCGGCCTTCGGTCTAACAAATTAGATGTCGCTGCTCAACACACACAGCAAGGGCAGGCTCACGGACATGCACGCACGAACACACGATACTTGGAGGTAGTCGGCAAATGTTGCTCCGCGATCAACGTACACTGGCATGCGCACGAACGAGAACGCGCGGGAAGGCAGCCTCTCGTTTGTTGCCGTGGGTCGCGCCAGAGGGCGCGCGCAGGCGCTATAGCCTGGAGAAAAGGACAAAAAAGTTTCCTGCGAGACACCATCACACGTGTTTGCACACAGAAAAAAACACATTCACTCGCACGTGTGCCGCACTTTGGTTTTTCATAGGCTAATTTTGACAGCGATCTCTCTCAAAGCAGTGCACTGGGGAACAAAGTGACTCTCTGTTTTCCTTTCGCAAAAATCGCCACAAACAGAGCAAGAACACTTGGAAAGCAATTTTTTTTTTTCCACAACAGAAAGGCAAGGAAGAAAACGACGTTACCCGTTTCGAGCCAGGAAGTCGTCTTTCCACTGGATACGCGTTTTGTACAACTGCGGGGTACACGCTCGTTCTACGTGGCAGCCTCTTCCATGAACGAACACAAGAAGGGACGAGGGAGTCACTCGACAACACACCTAGAGCGACTAGCCCATTACTTTGTAGAGGGAAACAGACGAAGGGACTCGGCGCGCCAGCTCTACGTGTTGGCGCCACTTGCAGCGACACCAGCAGACCCGTGCGCATCGCACGGTGTCGTCGTCCGGCGGGCCGGCGGCGGTCGGGTGGCGCGTTGCTAGTTGTTGCCGGCCTCGGGCGCCTTGTTGGGGCTCTTGCCGCAGTGGCGCTCGCTGTCGCAGTGGAACTTGAACTCGCGCGCGGTGTGGAGTCGGTCGCGGCAGCGACGGCACTCCCACGCGCGCTGTACCAGTCTGAGAAAAGGCTTGAAGTCAGCGCCCACGTTGGGCGGCTTGCCGGCCGCGAAGCACGCGGCGCGCTGGTGCGCCACCACCAGCGGTTCGGCAGGGAACACGAGCTGGCACTTCTTGCAGACGAATCCCACGTCCACGTCCACCTCGGAGGCGAGCAGCAGGTCCGGCTCGGACACGAGCCGCCGCAGCTCGTCGCGGGACCCCGGTCCGGGCTCCGGGGATACACGCGCCACGGCGGCCGCCGGCAGGGCCGCCTTGGCGCTCACGTCCGGCACGCACGACGCCGGCAGCGCCAGCAGCGACAGCGGCGTGCCCCCGTACATGCCGCCCGCCGCATCGTAGAAGGGCGCAGCCGCGCTGTTGGCCGCCGCTGCAAGGAACCGAGGTGTCACAACACGAAAGAACGCCATTTGTGTACCAGCGCAAAATAAAGGCGGCAGTGCTTTTTTTTTTTGTTCATTGTTCGCCAGAGTGTCACAAATTTCACACTAAATTTTCAGGAAAGAAATTACCGGGGCGAACGCTCCATTTCAAGCGTTGTAGTAGCACATAGTCATGATCATCAGCTATAAGGCAGTTTTAGAACAGAACAGTAACATTGGTATGAGGAAAAGAAAACATATCTTCGAGGTTTGAAAAGCGAAGAGGGGGGAGTCGAAGGACAGTACCCGAAGACGTCACGTTACGGGGGTCTAAAGCTAGCCAAATGCTGGGAGTGTAGCGATGCATAAGCAAGCATGTCAGGCAACTGTGTGTAACGGCAGCATGTACTAGCGAATCTCCACCCTGGTGATGGCCAGCGTCGGTGACACCGGGTAAGCTCTACCGCGCAACCCCCCTCCCCTCCGCCCCTCAGCAGTCAAGGACCGCTGGCGTGAGATCGCACGCAACCTAAAAGGGAGAAACCGATCGCGTTCAGATGCGACTGTCTGGCCACAACAACGTCGGTCGGGCTGAACGTGTCAAGCACTTGACGCGGGCCTCCCAGGTGAGAGAGGCCTTACTCGGTGGTGGGACTGGACCGAGAAGATCATGCGCCCCAGCCGAACGACAAAACGTCGTGCGTCCAACTCCCCGCCGAAGCGAGCGAAGAGCCCCGGCGGCTTTGCGTCCCGCTGTCCTGTCTACTAGGCTCCCTTCTCTGATATGACAGTCACACGAACATGACAAATGTGCCGGTGGTTTCATCCTTGCGAACCCCCACACCGCCGCCTCGCTCTTGTCGTTTCATTTCATTGCTTTCCTTCTTTTCCTGCCACTTTTTTATTATTATCATTACTTTGGTGGCAACGCGCTGTGAGGACCGCCACTGTCGTTTGCGCCGTCTGTCGCGCACCGCTCCCTCCGTCCCTCTCACCCCCTGCAATTCCGAGGTGACACACCGGGTAGCACGTTGATTTAAAGAAAACGACAAGAACGGCGCTTCTTAGTTCGCGCAAACAAATGCCACGCTGCGACGGCAGGCCTATGTGCGGCGCTCGTTCTTGCTCCTTTTCTTTCGGCTTTCCATCAACGCTCAGATGAGACCAGTCGAATAACTAAAGCGCCCGTCGGTCTGCACCGGTCAGTCGGAACAAAAATGGATGCAGATCGGTGAACGCTGCGCAGAAACTTCACGCACTTTCAGAGCACAGTTGTCGAGCGCCCGCTGCCACTTCTCGTGACAACGACAGAAATGCTTATGCATGCCACCCGCCCGTCGGCGACATGTTCTGGTGCCAGTGCTGCCGGGATTGGAGAAATGGCGGCGACACGCTGCGTTGCGAGTGTCAACGAAAATAAGGGACTGATAAGACTTTAACCGGCTCGTTACGGGAATGTCGTAGATTCTTAGAGTGCTCCTGGTAGGACGAATTCTGCTTCTCCTTATGTGGTCGAAAGCACCGCGCGATGCGTGCGAGCGGAATTTCGACTCCTTGTGCCCTGACACTATACCACATGCGCGTTCGTTCGATAAATGTTACTGGGGCGCGGGCCTTTGCGAAAAATGAGCAACAAGGCAGCAATGCGGTGCACAGGTTGCCTGAAAAGCTCAAGTACAGTTCACCAGATGTAGCAAATCGAAATTGCTATCCAACAGTCGATCAACGCTACCCATTTGGCAACTTTTGTCGGCATACGTACTGCTTGTTTTCTGTTGGTGTTTCTACAGAGCACAACCAGCCAGGGTGGTCTAGTGGTTATGGTGCTCGACAGCTCGCCCGAACGTCGCGGGATTTAATCCCTGCCGCGGCGGCCGCCTTTCCGGTGGAGTCGAAAATGTTAGAGGTCCGTGTACTTAAATTTAGATGCAAGTTAAAGTACCCTAGGTCGGCGAAATTTCCGTAGCCCTTCGCTATGGCGCCCCTCATAATCATTTCGTAGTTTTGAGACGTTAAACTCCAACAATTATTTCTTCAGAGCACAGACGGCGTTGTTATAGCGAACGACATTGCCAAAATCGTATATTCGCTATATATGCGTTGCAGATTGTTTGTTCCACACCAGGTAAGATGTTTAGAACAGAAGTTGTTCGACGCAGTCGCAAAGGTTCCGTTTAACAAAATACCCGGCCTGACGGCTCAGGAACTATGGCGTCACACAGTTTGTAGTTACTGCTCGTGGTGGCCATAATCTCAGGTAAGTAAAATTAATGTGCAACTCTCCACTACAGCTTTTCTCGTAGCCTGGATACATCTTTGATAATGTCATGCACCACCATTTGATTAAGTTTTATAAGACTTCGTGACTCAGCCTGCAGAGCCACATAACAAAATGCCAAACGCGACGAAAGCACATAAAACTTAAATAATGAGGAGCACACGTTGAACAAACATTCCTATTACGCGCTAAAGATGACTTCATGACCTCTATACGCGAAAGCCTCGTGTGTTATCTTGTGTATTGAGTACTATTAAAATGTTTTTTTTTTTTTCAGCTTTCAGTGATTCTCAGTATGTGAAAATTTCCCATGAGTGAGACAAATTTAAATGACAGCGCTAGTTCAATAAACTGGGGAAATGACGCAGAAACGAAGCCATTTTGTTTTCCTCCTATTTGCAGTTCGAAAATAACCGCACATCAACATTACAGACCTCATAAGCTGTTCCTTGCCTTCGCTTTCGATCTTTGCTGGCCAATCTGACGAAGAGATAATGGCTTAAAGCAGGAACGTTGGTCCATTAAAGCTTTCCTTAAGTGAAGACTGGCCATGGTTGAAGAATCAATTACGCACGCATTGAACCATTAGACATGATTCCTACGGCCTTATGAGTAAGCTATTAAGACGAGCGAAAACAGAAGCAAGCATAGAAAAATTAGAAGAAAGAAAAGGAACTTGGCCCATTGCGTTGTCATTATTATTGTGCAAGGCCCCAACGACGCGACTGCCAGTTCGCCTTCGAAGCGAACGATCACGGACCGGATAATATTGGCCCAGAAGGTAATAAAAATTAGCCGAGATCGATCTCCTCTCCTTCTACGGGTTTCTCGTCCAATACCGTATACTTCTCGGGCTTCGCGTGATTTGGATAGTGAGCGCTCTGCGGCGGTGTTGTTATGCAGATTGAGCTCGACGTATGAGCGCCGTCGTCATCTTGATAAGTTATGCCCGGACATTCCGCTTTTTTTTTTTTTTTACCTCTCCTATTGGTAGAGAGCGTGAAGCCCCGGCAAACGCTGGAAGAGCATTAAGAACTCCCCGCTCCTCGTTCACTATTAAGTACCGTGTGTATATACCAGTTAGTTGCAGGCGTCACTTACTGCCGGTCACGGTGGTTTTGCTCCAAACGGTTTGCGAACGAAGCCTGTTAACGGCCAGCAGTAACATTTTCGTCCCCTTGATGGGGCTCTTCTGTAACTCCTACGATCGTCTCACAGGAAAAGGTGCCGCTATTTCGCGTTTATTCGTCAAAGTTGAGACATAGGAAAATGTGCTTGAGGTTACACACAAGAGACAGGAACACAGGACGAGCGCACGTATGTGTTACCCTAAGCGGATTTGTCGTCTCAACTAAGAGTGAATGCAAGCGATACGCATCAAAGAGATAGTCCCTGAAGGCGGCCTCGCATCTTCAACGGGGATCGTGCTTAGAGTTGCGACATGTTCTGGGCCCATGGCAAAGCAGCACCTGTGCGCTACGTGCCACGAAAGCGCTGTTGACTTTCTTGCGGGCCACGAGCCTGAACGAAACTTTGTAAACTTGTGTGACTATATGTGTTACGTGGTTATCACTGTATATATCATAGTCGTCACCCAACACCTGGAGTAGCATGTCAGGCGAACAGCCAGGCAAACATCTCCAGCTTCATTAAAATGTTTATCTCTCTCTCTCTCTCTCAACTAAGCAATGAACTAGCAGTGGCGTAGCCAGCGGCTGGCACACCGGGCCCGTGCCCCCCCGCCCCGCATTTTTTAAATTTTGTTTTATTATGGCCTACAGAGGACAAATTGACTCTCGACCACATATGCCTGCCCGGCCCCTACTTCAGATCAAGCAGGTGCCCCCCCCCCCCCCCAAAAAAAAAAAAAAAATTTCTGCCTACGCCCCTGTAAACTAGCTATCCACGTGTTCTTATTCGACAAAGCTTCCACCACTTGCGGAATCGTTGAAAGTGGGGTTACCTTATTCACAGTTTTCCCAATTATCCCGGTTTCCTAAAGAAACGACTTGATAAATACAGAACCATTCACGTAACTCATTTTCCCAGAGCGAACATTGCGATATGTAACGAAAAGCAGGGATGTGTTTTCTTCCTGTAGTATAGGCGAACAAACTCGTTCGGTGCATCAAGGTCCCAGTGATACTCAAACCGCAGACAGATCTCTCCGGAACGTACTCTGTCAAGGTAGAGAGAGAGTAATGGTTTAAAGGTAAAATAAGCAACGAGGCCGGCAGAATTAAGAAAGCACCGCGGCAGCGCCTACATCAAACAAACGCGAAGACGGCGGCGCGCTAAATCAGCAAAAAGCGGCCGTGCAAAAGGCATGGCGAGAAAGGGCGAGAGGGAGGGGACGTCCGGCAGCGGATCCCGTGAAGTCTGAAACCGGTCCTCTGAGGACGGACAAAAGGCGGAGACAAGGGATTTTCTTCTGCGCTCTTCGCTTTCGTATAGAGAGCGTAATGAGCTCGAAATGATGGAACGGTTGGTGGCAATCTTGGAAAGTCGTGAACGAAGCATTTGCTTTAACGATGCCGATCGTCGGGAATGTCGCTGGTTGCTTTGCCTTTTGCTGCCTCGGCCGCGATTATTTCGCCGATGTCCGTGTTTACTTCTTTCCATTCCGGGATTCCCTTTCTGTTTTATTCTCCTCATCGCACGCAGTGGTCGCGAGACGCCCGTGACGGAGGCATCTCTCGATTTAGCCCGCGCTCGCTTTTGTCTTCGAATCAGCCGACGCCCAAAATGAAGCGCGACCTCGCGCGGCGCGCTTTCCTCCGCGCTCCTGAGAGGAACGCCTCCCGCCGTCCGGCTTCCTTTCCCGTCGCGTCACGCGCCGCGGCACACCGCGAGGCGACACATCGGTGCGCGACCCTTGAGGTCCTGCACTCGAGACCCTGCGAAATAGAACCCGCAAGGCGACGCAGTCCGACGCGCCTCACCTTCGGTGCCAAGGATCAATTACCCCGCGCAGCGCGGAGCGGGTTTAACTAATGAAGCATCCTGTTTAGCGACGGGGTCCCGAGGGCGCCGGCGGCGTGCGCGCGGACACCCAGTGACAGCGGCACCGAATGGATGGCGGCCGCGGAAAGCGGATATGGGATAGGACCAGATTCGTTACCATGTAAATGAGCCGACCCCGGCTAATTGCGCCACGCCGCACGGCGGCCGTCGTCTCGAAATGAAGGCATCCCGTCGCTTTCAACGCCCCGCAACGTGCGGCGGGCGCGAAGGTCGGCCCGTCGTCGGCATGAGGCGTCGCGATAAGCACGCTCCGCATTATACGCGCGCCCAGATATATCTCTCGCCGAACAATCTCCAGTGGCCCAGTGATGCGTCTTAATCCATCACGCGAAGGCATCTAGCTCGAAGCAAGACGTCTGCAGTTCTGGCAGCCAGCCCGCTCCGACATTCTTCCCGCGCATGCCTCTGCGGAGTTTGTAATTATCTGTAAGCTAAGTAGTTATTTAAATTCAGGGGTACTGACGGCTAGCCGCGAACCGGCGACTGACTTCCCGCCACACGGTGCCGCGGCCGCTCGCCAGCGCAGCTGCGCCGGATGCCGCTGAGCCGCGCGGCGCGTACGCCACCCGCGCCCAGGCGATGCAACGAGTGTCTGGCCCTGCTATCGGAATAACATAGCGGTTTCCGTGTTGCGCTGCTTTCCGCGCACTCATCAAGTTTGAGAGGGGCGAGCATAAAGTCGCGCGTCTGCGCTAAGGCACAAGGTCACCTCTGCAGGATGTAATGAATGAATAATTGGTTGGATGTGCTTGTCTGATTTTTTTTTGTATGTGCTTGAAGTTATAGCATGTTAACTTTCCCACCTGTTGCCCTTATGAGGGACTCCTCCTTCCGAGGGACTTCTCCACTTTTAGTCAAGATATTCGAATGGACGCTCTGGGAGGCAATTATGTGTGATATTAAACACGAATAATACTGGCGTATACGAGATCAAGTAATGCTCAGGGCAATAGGAGACGACTAAGTTTGCGTGAACGTTTGGAGAACGCATCAGACGCGGGCACTCTGTCGATATCGCGCTCCGCCGCTAAGTAGGCGATTACGCGTTCGTTTCCCGACTGCATACACGGCACTCCAATAGGATGGCGGAATGATAACGTGTGCCTCCTGGGATTTCGGTGCACCTCAGTACACAGCCTCTAGCCCGTAGGCCTTGAAACTTACGCAGAGAATTATACAGTGAAACCAGTTCCAGGAACTGTTTACGGTGTCCTTCGTTATTTCAATGATATTTCCTAAGAGAGAAAAAGAAAGAAGATAACCTCACATAGATTTCACGCCCTCGTACTGCGGTTTTTTTTTTTTTCCTACCACGCTTGACCGTTTTGAGGAATATACCCGCTATGCTATGCTGCTGTTACCGTTCATTTCACTCCTAACATATAAAACACTGAGCGACTGCATAGATACAAGAATGGATCTCGCGCTACGTGTCGCATGAGAGCAAAACGAATGTCATGTACCGATTCAGTAATATCCTCTCATTTTCAGGGCACATTCACACCAGGTAAAAAGAATATTTTTTTTAATGAAACATAAATGTGTCAAATTTAATGTTCAAATTTGGGATAAAAACATTAGAGCCATATAGAAGTCTGTTACAGCACTTCTGCTTTTTTTTTCCCTTTTTTTTTTCTCCTATGAGAAGACACGGAGAAAAGTAATTCACGCAGAAAGCACGGATACACCTGAAACCCAAACAGCTCACAACCAATCGCTGTCGCACATCCGCTGGGAAATTAATCATTCGACCGTCAGGCATGGGCAGCGCTTTACGCACAGCGAAATCCTACACTGCCCCATCGCTGAGGGAAGCATGTGCTGTCAAGCAATTGTGTTCATCCTTCTACACTCTTTTCTTCAAGTACCGAACATCTCCTATAAGACAACTGCCCAGCGGCAAGAAAAAAAAATCTAATTATCCCACCCCCAAGAGGTACCTATAACCCTTCCATTTTTGATTCTCGAAGATAGGAGCAATTAAAACCCCTATAGCAAAAGCGCACACAGAAAAGGTCGAAGAAAAAACGGAAAGAAAAAGTAAGAAACTAGAAATACTCTTTTTTTTTCTCATTTAATATAATGCACGTTTCCGAACGTGCATCGTGGCCCGGGATGCACGAGGAAAATCATTAATTTCTGCAAATTAGATCGCCATGCCGGGAGATTTGCTCTTCGTAAATGACGTCCAAACTTCATTGACTTGTTAATTGAGATCGTTAAGCAGCTTTAAGAGATAAATTAAAGAGAAAAAAATAAGAGAAAAAAAAAACAGAGAAACGCGAGGAAAGAAGTGAAAGGCCGTGCACCGTCGCGCAGCAGTAAAGGAGGCGCAGCTCTTCCGTCATCGAGGCCACCTTCCCTGCGCGCCACCGCGGAAGCGTGAGCTCCATTATCGGGCTTCTTTTGTCTTCGGCGATCACTTCAGAAGTTCAGGTGAAGGAGGGCGAAGAAGTGTGGTTGAATGCGGCCAACGACCCACTTGAAGCGCCCGACACCCTCACCTGGTCTTCCAGGAAATGAAAACTAGTATTCAGAGCATGCACGCAGCCGTGCGGCCGCTGACGTCTCTTTAGTTGGCTCGGGTGAACACCGCATCACTTCTGCGTCGGGAGACGCCCGCAAACGGTGACGGATGAAAGTGCGTCTCTTTTTTTTATTATCATATCCCCCCCCCCCCCTGATTGCTCCTGGGCTCCTTTGTCACGGTCAACTGGCCACGGCTGACAAACATAACTATAGTCTTGCAGTATTTATTTTAATAGTTTCAGTGCCGCAGACTGTCCTGCTTTTCGCTTATGCTGATTTACAATGCTGATCATTATTGATTCGCTGATACACGTTTAGTCAATCTCCTAAACGCTTGAAGCAATTAAAAAGGAAACAAAAAATCACGGGAGCACGATGTCATGCAAGAGTGGTAGGATGTTAGAGGTCAAGGCGTCCGCGTTGTTTGTTTTCCATGACCTGATCCACATTTTTAACAGATACGAAGCCAGCTGTTGCTTACAAGGCGGAAAAAAAAAAAGAAAAGAAAGCCATGCGCTAGGCGCTTACAGCTAGCCGGGCTTTGCATTTATATATCTTCTCATACGAACAAACTTTTGTGATCTGCGCAATTAAGACGCAGTCTGTCTAATGATGTGTTGGGTACAGTTGTGCGGCTGTTACGTTAAGCAGTTGAAACGGCCAAATGAAGTTGGCCTCCGAAAAGGTGAGGCAAGGGACATCTCGTGCCAACAAGCGGCCTATGGCACCAGACGCAGTGAGAAGGACTCGCTTGAGCAGACACACGACACCGGTGGGCCCGACTGGTATTGCACGGGGAGGTCGGGCCCCGAATTAAGAGGACGCGGGTACCCATGCTGGGCGCCAGTTGAGAATCGATCAGTGGCGGGCGTTTTCCGCAATTACGACCATGCGCACCAATCCATCGCCGGGCAGGTCATGAGAGCCCACGCGATTCAAACGCTCCTCGGCGGGGCACACCTTGGGCGAGAGGCAGAATTCCTGCTGGCCGCGGCGGCTACCTCAGCGGGTTGTTAATTGGCATGGCAGGTCGTCCCGTGGCAGGCGATACGGCCCTGACCTCGGCGACCGGCTGTGGCTGACCCCGGCCGGCTCTGGGAGAGACAAGGTGGCCCTCGATCGCTGAACTCTTGTCGCGCTCTCGGACCGGCGAGATTTATGGACCACCCCTCCGCACGGCCCCCACCCTCCTCTCGGCCGCGTTTTCGAACGAGCTGCGTACAAATATACCACCGCCGCGCTGACGAACACTCCTTCTCTCCCAGCGCGCTTGGCGCTTTTTGCTTGGCAAAGGACAAACTTGGCCTGCCCTCCTCCCATTAGTTACTTGTCAAACACGGCATTCCATCGGCCCCGGAGGGCCGCGCGTGTCCGCCGGCCGGATGAGTGATGCCTCGGCGGTGTTCCTCGCCTCGGACTCGCCTCCCCGCAGAAACAAAAGACGGATCGAACGGAGGCCCTCCGGCGCGCCGGCGTCGTCGCTCCTGTCGCTGCTCGCTGTCTTGTCACGCGGGGCTCCCCTGATAACAACGCCGGGCCTGCGCCGGGGCACAAATCTGCCCGGGAGGACAGCTGAGGCAGGTGTGCCGACGGAATGTAGCGCCAATGGCATTCCGGACGCCGCCAGATCACCCAGATTACCCGGGGCCCTCCGCGTGCGCCATGGTTCGGCTGTCGCTACATGAACCGAGGTGTCCACCCGAAAAAAGGAATGGAACAGCTCGCCGGGAACGGACGCCGAGAAAAACACTCCCCACCTGAAAGCGCCGACGTGCTCTCGTTACACCGACAAGATGGGGCCGATAAAAGAGACTTCTTTCCCTTCGAGTTATTGTTACTCAATCGTCTCAAGCAGTGTTTGCACTTCGAGAAACGACAGCCTCTTATCAGGTTAGGCTGTGACAGCATCGGAGGAATACGGCAGCTTGAAATGCGGGAAAAGTTGGAGACCAGATTTGGGGGCATGTTAAAACAGCCTTGACATGTAGCGGTATGCCACCACAGACGAAAAAAAAAATTGGTAATAATCAAGTAATGAACATAATTGCGCTAGTGTCGGCTATTCCTGGGAAATCGGGCGAATCGCGTGGAGTTTGAAACAACCCGCGCAGGCCTTTCACAATCAGGCGGTGCAGTTCCTCCGCGTGTTGTCAGAAGTGCATGGTGTGAGCCACTTTGCTCCACCCCCTGACGCCCATACGTGGTGCGTTGCAAGCGAGCCTCCCTGTACTGCGCGCCTTTCCTGCGGGCTGCGTGCCTGCGCGGTGTTGTTACCTGGGAGGATCAGCGCCTCCCCAAAACGTCACCGCGTTGGCCGTAATTTATAGTCCTAGGTGGGTTCGGGATAGAGCGCTCGGAAGAAGAATGAACGCCTACCGGACAACCGCAGCTGCAGAAAAAAAAAAGAAGACAAAAAGAATACCTATATAGAAACGAAGAGCTGACCATCGTCGCGTTTGCAAGCGTAGATTTTAATCTGTTCTTTTTTTTTTTCGGGTATTCGTACAGTTAATACGTTACGCAAATATTTTGTTGCTCTTGCCTTAAACCGAACTATATAAAAAAGAACGAAGAAATGTGCGGTGACGACCGCTGTAACGATCACACCCAATGTTTGTTGCAAAGAGCAGTGTAGCTTTCTTTATTTTTTCTCTCTCTCTCTCTCTCTCTCTCACGCACACACACACATACGTGCGCGCACGCGCGTGTGTGTGTGTGTGTGTGTGTGTGTGTGTGTGTGTGTGTGTGTGTGTGTGTGTGTGTGTGTGTGTGTGTGTGTGTGTGTGTGTGTGTGTGTGTGCCGGATGACAATTTTTTCACAGTTTTGCGAATTTTCGTGCGTCAGGTAGACTAAGCGGTGACGACATGCATGACAGTGCACTACAATGGGCGACGACAGCGTTTCGCTCTTTGCAGCGACTAAGATTATTTTTAGGAAGGTATATAGCATTGTTATTTCATGGGCAAGCGGCCAACCAAGGCGCTGCATGCGTTTGCTGTGCTACTGCTGTTGTCGCACTAAGTGAGCTCATGGCTGAAATCTGCTGTTTATATATCTTTTTGCATGCGCAACTTACACATTGTTTTAGATAGTTATTTGGTGACCTTGAAAACGTGTGTCTTGTAAGCGTTATGAGGTCGTCCATTTTCCCAGCATGCGTACGGCATTTTTGTAAAACAACAGCTGCAAGCTAAAACGAAAATCATCGTGAGCAGTATGGCACGAATTAACAGGTGTAGTTCGCGAAAACGGAGCCAGCCGTTAGCGAGTGTTTCTACCGAAATATTGATACCGTGTTCAGATAAACATAAGTGTGCCAGCGGCTTGATATACCGGAACACTGCTTTCGTTTATACACATTTTTTTTTTCGTGTCTCCCAGGTCCCGACCCCCTTTTGACAAAAAAAAAAGTCACAAATTAATATAGTCTCGGCGTTATTTATGAAGATGAGGGCCCTGGCTATTCGTTCCTTCCATTAGATTCTCTATAAGGTACGGTGGCAGAGCGAAAACAGCCTAGAAACGAGGAATGGGCGAGAAACCCTTTGCTGACTCCGTGATATCAGGCATAAATATCCGCGCCCCGCGCAGATGCCTGTCGTCAGAACTGGCTAGCTTCAAACAGCCCATTCTAAGGGCGTTAAAGTCAAAAGGGAGCAAGAGACGTTAGACAGAAAAAAAAAATCGTCATAATGCCCGTAATCGCTTCCTGTACCACGTAGGACATTAAAGTGCACAGAAGGCCGTCGCTCCGCTGTGGGGAAGACATCTACATATCTACGACTATGAGTGATCCGGCAGGAAACGCGCGCAGTGGAACGCGTTACGCGAGTAGTAGCCAGGCTTTGCCAAAGCCCACCAGGCACAGGCACCCCCCCCCCCCCCCCCGACTGTTTCATACGCCATTTTTTTCCTAGAAATAGGGCTTCCCCTCTCCAATCTTCTCTCGTCGCTTCTCTTCCCAGTTCGCGTTGGGTGCGGTATGGAACAAAAGAACAGAAAGGAACGTAAAAAGAAAAGGAAAAAAAAAAAGAAACAGGGGTGTTGTACAGAGGAGGAGGGGAGTGTAAAAGAAAACGAAGAAGTAAGAAGACGCAAACGAGTGCATAGAAGAAAAAAAAAAGCTGTTTCCCGTCCTCTCCGCCCTCCCTTTCCGCCTGCTTTCTTTCTTTCTCTTCGGCACTGGATGACGTGTCCTGCCGGGAGAATATATCAATTTTATGGAACGCGGTCTTGCCGGAGACTGACATTATATCGTGAGATAGTTCAATTCGCACAGGATCTGGCCCCACACTAAAGTGGCGAGACAGGGAGGAAAATAATAAGGAGGTGAAGAAATATTTAAGAAAATAAAAAAAAGAAAATGAACGACTACACCGGGATGTATAATACGCGACGGCGAGTGACCTCGAGAAACGAACAGTCTACTGCTCCGTTTTGGCAACTACACTGGGTTGAGTATTCTCAAAGTAAACAAAAATATAGTGAATAAAAAAAAAACCAGAATGAAGGCCTCTAAGAAGACAGCGCCCCCCAGACGCCGGTGGATTACGGCGAAATCGTGTCATCGGCAAACGTGCGCGCCGCACCGGACACATCAGGTGGCTCCAGTCTAATAGCTTCAGTGTTATGAACTGCAGTATTTAAAATAATATAAACACACTGGTCTTTGTGGCACCTTCACTATTTATTGCGCAGTATATATATATTTTCTTTTCTTTTGCTGTCACTGCAGATCTACACCACCCTTCCGCCGCCTCAGATTTACGTTTTTTTTCCTTTTTTCTTTTTTTTTGTTCATTTGCCTGCGTCACTCATTGCCGACATTTCTGCATGTTTCATGTAGTGTTTCGAAGTATAGAGCGGCCGTAGCATTATTACTCAATACAAAAACACCCCGTAACTATTCTCAGGTTGCATATTGACATTCTGATGGATCATTTTACTGAACACAGCGCCAAGTCCGCTTAGGTGGCACTCTGATGTTTCCAAGTTGCCGCGTATATTGTCCAAACCAAACGTGCTCCTTTAGATAGATCGCTGTGGCGAGTAATCGAAGATGGTTTTCGGTATAGGCATCCCATTACACCCAGGCACGTAGGCAAGGGGGGGGGCAGCCCCCCCCTCCCCCGAATTTCGTCCAGCCTTTTATATTCCCGGGCAACTTTTTTTCTTTTTACCATGAAAAGTTCTTTCGAATAATTAGGCCTTGCCCCCCCCCCCCCTCGAAAAAAAATCCTGGCTACGTGCCTGATTACACCTACTTATAAGCAAACAAGCCAGCTACCTCGACAGCTTGGTCTGTTTTTACAGCGAAAGCTGTTATGAGATCATTTCACCGGCCGTTTTTGGTGCCGTAGTTGTCCGCCGCCGCCGCCGCCGCCGCCGCCGGTGTCCGTAACCAGTATCGCTCGAAATAAGAAAAAAAAACTAAATAAGAAAAAAATTCCAGGATGGAACGAGGTTCGAACCTAGGCCCTCTGCGTGGGAGCCCAGTATTCAACCTCTGAGCCATGCCGGTGCTTGAAACTGCTTTGCAAAAAGGTCCTACACAGGCTTCATGTCGGGAAGGAACCACATTAGCATATGCAATATAGCGTGGTAAAAGAGTAGAATAAGCACCAAGCGTCGCACAGCGCGAATTCTGTAACCAGGCGTCACACAATGCGAATTGCGCAACGAGTAGGTTGTTGAATGCTTCCAACCCATTACAAAGAACTCTGCCATAATTCTTCATCGTCATCATGCACAGCATCAACAAAGTGCGCATAATGCCTTACATACGTTCAGCAGGTACCACGGCTGTCTGTAGAATGACGAAAAATGGCACAGTGCCTACTGCCCTACTTCTCAAAAATTACAATGATTTATAGCGTAGTGGGTTCCTCGCAAGTGCACTTCTGTTGGTTGCCAAGGAAGCCCATAAAGCTCCCATGATCCATTTCCTCAGGGTCTCAATAAAGTCAATTCTCTCTCTCTCTCGCTCTACGTTTCTCCGGTTAAAGTGTGTTATAAAGCGTGGTGGGACAGTTAAATAACGACCGGGCGTCACACAATATGAATTACGTAACTAGTGGGTCGTCTAAAGCTTCCAACCCATTACAAAGGGCGCAACCATAATTATTCATCGTCATCAACCGCCGCATCAACAAACTGCACATATTTGCTTACATATGGTACCTCGCTTCTCCGCAGAACAACGAATAATGTCGTGCTGGGTGCTTCCCAACTTCCCAAAAATTACGCTTTGTGGCGTAGTGGGTACGTTGCTAATGTAACTGTATTAGTAGCCATTTTTGTTCAGGAGCCCCCTGAGCATAAACAGAGCTCCTCAGCAAACCAGTATTAGCCACAAAACTACCATGGCAGGTCATGTGAGAAACAGGCATGGGACTCTGTACGACTTACATATAGGTTGTAAAGTTTGGTGATCATTGAAACGATAAGCAGTGTGCCCTCACGTGACGATAAAAAATGCCGCTACTGAGGCAAAATACTACACGAGGTTCTACGAAATTACGTGAATTATACTATGAGCTCTTCTGAGCTCTCGTGACGTACACTCGTAACATTAAATGAATACTGACATGTCATATTGAGCTTTCCTTTTTTTATTTTTCGTGAACTGAACGTCCATACCCCTAGGTAAAAACTGCTATTACTAATCATGGCGTTCTAAATAATTCACTATTGTACCTGTTTCTATTAACCACTTTAGGTACCCACGAGGTGGATGAGTCATGATATCATCGGCTCACTATTTCTATGCCAGGGCATTTACACCTAAGAGCGAGGTACAAAGATGGGATCATCATATTACTTCAGAAAGCCTCCTTGAGGTACGCTCAACAAAATACAATTGTGCGCCTTGACCTCGTGGTAAATTCGAACTGAAACCATTGCTGTATACGGATCCTGCCTCGGGCTCATTGATTTGCCCGAGCAGCGTGAAAACGCATTTCCGCTGTAATCGAGTCCGACGGCAGGCCCCGAGAGACATTTTTCAAGATCGCCGCCACGGGAGCAAAGGGCCCACGGAGGCCGAGGGCGCGGACATGCCGTGCACCACTTGTGGATGTCCAAATCGTTAGAGGAGCAAAGCGTGGTGGCATTATTCAGATGTGGAGCTTGTAATGGCTCGCTGTGGTCGTGTTGGTTGTCGGCTCGACATGACCAGGGAGTGAAAACAGTGGCGTGAGCCTGCAGTTTCCCAGTCACGCAGCGCTGGCCATCGATCGGCGCGGGCCGAACGCGTGGCGTCCGCAGCGCGTGAGCCGCCACTGTGGGCGTGACGCGGACAGTGATTCCGCCGGGGGCAGACAGCGCGGCGGGGCCGCCATTCGGACTGCGTCGATCATCGCGGCCCTGGGGTCTCGAGTTACACGCAATTAAAAGGGTACTAAGCGGCCGATCGTCGGGCCGCCGTGCGTGCGCCGAAAGGACGCGAGCGGCGCGATCAACAAAGGGTGCACCTGGGCTAATTGCGGGGATGCGGGCCGCATAATGAGGCGGCGTGATTGCCGACGCCACAATTATCCGGGACCGCGTCGGGCAGCCGCCGACGAGCCCAGGCGTCGGTTCTTGGGCTGGCTTTAATTGCCTTTCGGACCGGATCTTGGGCCAAGCGGGAGGCGCCGGCCGAGCCATTGTTGTTCTCCCGCAAACCGACGCGCGGGGACACGGACGCCGCCCCTGGGCGATCGATGCCACGCGCGGCCTCTCGCCACGGCTTCGTTAGGGGCGAATTAACGGCGCCCTCATTAGGCTCCCCTGCCCCGCCCACGCGTGCAAACAAAGGCGCGTGGGCGCCGCCGAGCAAAACGCCCAGAAAAGGCGAAGAGGTCGAGCGCCCGGTGTCCGGCACCGACCGTGGGAAGACGACAGACTGCCGAACTGACGAGGTCGAAGTTGCACAAGCGAAGCCAGTGTTGCCTCAACACTGCGGCACCTCGATCCCAGGCTTACACCACAGTGGCCGTCTGGTCACCCTGACAACGCACGCGGCCACAGAATCCGGTACTACAGCGCTGAGCGGACCGACACGTCGCGCTTATATAGAGTATACCGTGTGCCATTCACGTGTGCGGTGTCTCTAAAACGTTTTCTCCGTGCCTAAGAACATGCTCGGGCCCATGTAGCCTCCTCCAGTGGCTAAAGTGAAAACAAGTTAATTAAAACAACATAAAAATAAAAGGATTGCCCAGCTGTCAACGCTCAGGGTTTTTCGCAGTTGTTCAGGAAGGTACAGCCGAGTAAACAAGGTTATAGGCCTCGTGCGCTGCTGTTTCAAATCGGACAAGCAGCGCCACTGCGGCGCCTGCTGGCGAAATGTCCCTGTTCCCTCCGTACAGCCGCGCTTGGCCGCAGCAGGTTGGCAATGGCCCCTAGCAGCGCAATCTTGTGCACGCGGAAAAAAGTAGACTTCTATCTGTTCTTGCGAGTTCGGATGTCATATCAGCTACAAGAACATGGCCGGGAAACTGCCGAAGGTGCGATTTCATCATTTTCTATGGAAGTCGTGCGAGGCTGATCGGCGAAAACGTTGCATCGCAGCTGTTCGTCGCGCCCGATAAGCAAACGGGTCCTGTATTCGCACTGTTTCTTTCGCTTTCTATCCAAGTCAGTGGCGTAGCCAGTGGAGTTCAAACCCCCCCCCCCCTGAATTTTTTTTTTCATTTTGCGCGTGTATGCATACAGTACACGCACAAATACGAACGCACGGACGAACACATTAAGTATGATTGAGCCCCACCGAAAAAAAAACTTTCTGGCAACGACACTGCTCCAGGTAATATTAACGCATTGTTGGTTCCCTTCTTCCACTTATTATTGTCAGCCCGAACGGAGATTTGTGGCAACCATTGCGACGCAAAACAGTCCTCTGCAGTGGCCACTTTGTCGGCTGTGTACGACTGTCGGGCTGAGGGGCCTCAGGATCGGCTTTATGATGGGACGACCTAGACGAAGAAGCAGCAAAACTATGCCGTACGTCATTTCAACTTTTCGTTGTATCATTACTTAATCGTTGAACATATCGAAACCTGGACGTGACCCGATAGCTTTAAACCCCGAAATACGCGACCTTCATCGCAGTTGGCTTTTTTAGAAACATATGTAGGCAGGTACGGCTATCTGTTTACTTAACCTGCTTAAGAATCACGCCTCTTAAATGCGCAGCATTTCTTAGCGAATTAAAGGCACTTTGACCGTGCCTCTCTATCTACTGATCTATCAAGCGGCCTACGTCTCGGTGCTTGCGTTAACTTCATATAACCCATAATTGGCAAGGCATGACTTGAGTGTATGGCGAACATGGATGACCGGCCATGACATGAATATTACATGGCATGCATGTCATGCATGTTATGGCGTCCTCATGTGATGCGCAGCTTGTTATGTAGCAAGGTAATGAAACGAACACTATAGCATCACTATGGAACCCTGTCATGTATGTCATGACACGCATACATGACAAGATTCCATGGTGATGCCATAGTGGTCGTTTCATTACCTTGCTATATACCAAGCTGCGCATCACATGTGCATGATAAACATGAATGGCAGGTCAGGACATGAATATTCATCGCATGCATGTCTTGACATGAATAACACAAATTATATCGCCACAACAATTGAACGAGGTAGCTAGTGGAGAACAACGAAGTGAGGAACAAGCGAGAAACCGCTGTTCCTCTGAAGAAGACAAAGTCGGCGCCTCTCTTGCGGACTCTGAATGAAGAGCTTGTCTTTCTTTGTTGAGTGGTGTCCTGTTTTCACTACGTTGCGACAATATGATGCATAGTTCGTGAAGCCGTCGCGCTAGTTTCATTAACTTGATATAGAGCAGAGTGTGCATGCATGTAACTAAGAAGAATAGACTGTTGGGCGAGTTAGCGATTCATGAAGAAGGCAATTGTCGCATGAAGAACATGCGGTAATGAATGGCATGGCATGACATGAACGGCATGACATCTTATTAACGGCATGATAGGAATGGCATAAATGGCAAGATATCATTGCAGCCATCCATTTAGATTGGATATCTCAACATGCATGACACATCATATATGACGTCACGTGACATATCTTCCATGACATGTGCCGTATTTAATCGCATAATACCAGCACTGGCTGGCTGACTTTTAGCCAGTGTTATGTAATGGTGCCCAGTGTTGGCAAACTGTTCACTAGCACTGGCTTATGGGGACTAAGTGCCCCCTAACGTTGGCTAGTGCTTCATGGTGTTAGCGTTGCGTCAGATTACAAAATACGCTTTAGGCATCACAGTGCAGCCGACGTGCCCGATAAGCTCGCGTAAAGCACTCAACTGTTTAGCTTACACAGACACGTAGAGCAGCCTCGTAACGCTTGGCTTAGAGCCGAACAATAGGGTATAGGTAGCTCCTCGCTGACTGCTTTGCATAACAGCGATTCCCACAGTGCGTGGGATCTGTCGCATAAATTTTCCTTTATTTTTTTTAAGAAATACAAAGGCAGATCAATTACCTTTATGTACGTCTTCAAAGGGAATAAGTCGCTTAGTGGGCTCGCAAGCGAGACGTGCGCGTAAGGACACAAACCAAAAGAAAGAAAGAAAGAAAGAAAGAAAGAAAGAAAGAAAGAAAGAAAGAAAGAAAGAAAGAAAGAAAGAAAGAAAGAAAGAAAGAAAGAAAGAAAGAAAGAAAGAAAGAAAGAAAGAAGAGAATAAACTTGTTTTGTAAAAATGTCCCACAAATACGTTTCCTTTTAGTCGCAGTGCAGTTTCTGCGTCAGTAATGCTCTGTTATCGCCCACCGTACACTGCTGTGCACTGACGTTTTTGTGCTCTATATAGGTGCTCAAGGAAATGGGCTTCTTGCGGTTTATTGTTGCGGTTTATCTTGTTGTTGTTGTCGTCGTTGTTGTTGTTGTTCCAGTGGCAGTTTATGTTATTTTTACACTTTAATTTGATTTTTCTTGCATGGTGGTGAAGTTCAAAACAAACTGATCGCTCGTGATGAAACATCAGTGTGTGTTTATATATACACACACACACACACACACACACACACACACACACACATATATATATATATATATATATATATATATATATATATATATATATATATATATATATATATATATATATATATATATATATATATATATATATATATATATACGAGCGCTTGAAAAATACGCAAGCCATTATACTTGTATCGTTATGATGGCAGCAGTCACGGAAAGAACTAGGCCCACTTCTCAGCGTTCTAATAATTAAAAAATCCAGACACCATGAAGGTTACGCCCCCATCGATTCCTGATCAAATATCACAAGGAGTAATGAAGATATAAATGACTGGCCTCATTCACTGTCAAGCCTCAAGACGGCAGGGCCCGCCGGAAAGCATCGCGTGCTAATTTCAAATTCTCCACTATCGCTTATTCATGAAGGATGAAGCAGTTATACACGCCAAAGGTTTTATTACGCACAGGGTCCTTCTAGCTGCTTCTTATTTCGCTCGTGCATTTGCACTTTCCCCGCAATGGCGCATCCTACAGCGCGATGCATGTAGTAAACGGGCATCAAGCTCTTTTTCGTTATATTACTTTGTGCCCCACGCATTTCTGCGCACTAGCAGTGCGGTTTTTTTTTTTGTTCGTTTTTCTTCAGATATCGGCATTCGTAGTGCACTGCACATTCGGAAACAACGGATCGCAGTATAGGAAGTAAAGGTCTGGGTGAAGGGTAGGGCATCTCGTGAACACTTTTTTTTTTTATTGAAGTTATGAAATAGGAGAGGTTGGTGCCATTATGGTGGCAACGGCTACTCCTTCTCGCTTAGTAGACAAAATATGTTGTAAGAAAAATAATAAGGGCACAAAATGCAATACAGTAGAACACACGATGTGAAAATACGCACAGCCGAACATCACATGGTAGTTCAGATAGGTCTAATAGGCTCATATATACACAAGTGTTGTATCACGAGTTCAAATCATTGATGCCCGCTGAGTGGATACATCTATCGCTCCGAAGCTCCCAGGCGGAAACAGTACAGCGCGTTGCGTGTGAGAGGTGGGGACATTTGTATAATGAGCCGCAGGAAGGAGCGTTTTATCAGGGCATCGTGCAGGCCGATAACACACAGGTAACAAAACAACGACCGCTAAAGGCGTTCTCTGTGGTTTAACTTCGACCGCCTGTTGTTCTTTACACCTAAAGCACGGTACATAAGCTTTCTTCTAAATGCGAAGCATTTCTTAGCTAACCTTTGGCACTTTGAGCGCTTCTATCTACGTATCTATCTGTCTATCTATCTAGCCGCCTACGTCTGGGTGCTCTCATGATCGCCTCCTTAACTTGATGTAGACCAAAATTGGCATGTAAAGGTAAGAGGATTTGACGAATATGACTGTCGGGTCATGGCATGAATAACGTGAAAATCCTGTCGCGTACGTCATTAAACCCTTTCCTCTAGACACGTGTGGCACATACGCGCTCACCACGGGCCGCGGTGTACGGGTATGTGCCACAGGTGATTGACAGTTTATATCGACCCAGAAACGGCGACAACAGACATTAGTAATTTAAATGCGAGAGCGTTAAGAAAAACCGACATCGGCAGCGGTGATGCGACGAATGGAAAGAATAAAAATTAGGATCCCAGCAGGAATTGAACCCAAGCATTCTGCGTGCCAATCAGGTATTCTATACCACAGAGCCATGCCAGGTCTATAAACTGGTTTGCAAAAAGAGCCTATGCAGGCGTAATGGCGTTGCAACGTCAATTGTCGCTGTGGTGCTGGCTATCTAATTTTGCATGAAGGCAATAAACGCTACATGCGACTCCGACGACACAGACGTCGTACCAGATTAACGTCTGTGGTTCCAGTGTCTGCCGTTATAGCAGTCTAATAAACATGACATTTGTATTTCTATGATTCAGCAAGCTATATTGAAGCATTCCTCGGCCCAGGAGTCATACATTAACGAATGTCACGTATGATATTCACATGATTGTACCATAAAGTGCACTTAGTTTCGACAATACTGACGTAGGTTCTCTAACGTGAAGGCTGACGTTACGTCGCGCCATGATTTACCCTTTAAACGCCAGTGTTGTCGACGTGCTTGGTAAGCCCACGATGTGCGAGCAGCTACTACACTTAAAAAAAACACGTCGATCCACTTCGTAACGCTTGGCTCAAAGCCCTAGAATACAGCATAGAAACACTCGCTGACTGCTTCGCATGAAACCGATTCCCACAACGCGTGGGATCTGCCGATTTTCTTTCCTTTTCTTTTCGCATTCCAGTTCCATTTAGTCAGGAGTCGAACCTACGACATCGTGCTCAGCAATAAAACACTATGGTCCCGGGGCAATGTTCCTCGTCACGTCGTGTGTGCGTGCGTGCGTGATTGCGTGTGTGTGTGTGTGTATGTGTGTGTCTGTGCGTGCGTGCGTGCGTGCGTGCGTGTGTGTGTGTGCGCGCGCGCGCGCGCGTGTGTGTGTGTGTGTGTGTGTGTGTGTGTGTGTGTGTGTGTGTGTGTGTGTGTGTGTGTGTGTGTGTGTGTGGTGTGTGTGTGTGTGTGTGTGTGTGTGTGTGTGTGTGTGTGTGTGTGTGTGTGAAGGCGGGGGGAGGACGCAGGCATGTTAGACGGAGGGGGATGACGCCTTTTCAGGCACGTCTCTCCCATGTCGAAGACGTGTCCAATAGCTTGACATGCGAGCGCAAGGCAAGAGCAGCCACGCATAGCTGGAGCCAGCCAGCAAATAATAAAGCACCGAGCCTTTGTTCATCTGGTAAGCCCTGAATCCGATCGAATGGTGACCGCCCACAGATCATCGCTGCGGTATCTGCGCAGGCGATATGCCACGCCCCCTCTTTGTCTACTCAGCGTAATTAAAAATAATGACGTACATCGCCAGCAAAGACAGCTCTCTGCAGCGCTCAGCTGCAATAGGGACACACTCAGAAATTAATTTGTTGGGTCGTCCCCTTTCTGTGGCTGTTTCTGCTTATCGACTTTTTCATGCGCAAATTCGGTTGAGCCATCCTGCGATCGCGAAAGGTTTCATTGTTTCAGGCCGACTAAGACATTGATTCTTTTGGCAGGCATAACCTTATAAGACAGATCAACCATGGTTAGGGACAGCAAACCTGCACGAACTGCTCTAGCACTGACAAGTGTTAAACGGACACTAAAGGTAAACAACAATTTCTGCTAGAGCTATAGGTTAATGCTTGAGAACGTTTAAAACGTCAAGATTATGAACAGCAGCACTTTGGAAATCAATAAATTAAGGTAAATGTAGGACCCGATTTGCGCCACCAGTAAGACATTCTCGTAGTAGCCCTATGACGTAGTACTCCCTCAGTATAGTGACATCGAAGCGACCGCATGCTTCAATGTCACCGAGACGCAATCGGAACGCTGCACGCATGTGTGCGAGAACTTAGTTGGCTTACAGCAGAACCACCGCGCCTGACCACAACAGATGTCATACAACGCAATACAAGCAGCAGCGGCCAGCAAAGCATACCAAAACAACCATAACAGGAAGTATTCTTGCGCGTGTTTCCGGTGCAGGCGCAATGTTGCCAGGGAACGGCAAGCGCTGGCGTAGTGCCAGCTAAAGCCGGCAATGGCGAATGCTACGTCACACGTTCTCCCGCTGCCGGGCGTTTTGAATTCGCCAGTGGTATGCTTATCACCGAAACGATATTTTTTAACTAAGCATTTTCTTCGCACGAAATATATACTACGAGGCGTCCGGAATCGTATTTCAACAGTCCACGCCGACTTGACATTTGCCTTTAGTGTCCCTTTAATGACAAATGTTTGATGTCATCCTGTGCTGTGAACAGTAGTGATTGTGGGCATGTGCTCTGGTTTAAACGTCGAAATACACCGGCGCTGTGGTTTAGATAAGAAACTCGTCGATTGAGATTTGTCCTGCATTGTCTCAGCTAAAGAGGCAACGCACAAAGACTTTCAAACAAATTTTGAAGACTGCCCTAGCTCTGGCTGTTTTAACGGATGTTTTATTATTGGCATTCATTTAAGTATCCTTTCTTACGTGATAAGCAGCATCCTTTCTTAACATCTGTGAATGCTGCGTTGCATAGGCTAATAAATACAATCTTAACCTAGCTAATGTGACCAACGAGCTCTTCGTCGTGTTCACGACTTTTGCGCGAAAAGCTGCGCAGCTCGCCTTCTAATCTCCTCCAACGCGCAATAATTAAGTTTCGAAGGAAACGGGGTGCCCAATTAAGAGCAACTCACGAAATTCGTGCCGGATGCTTCGGAACGCTACAACAATCTTGCGTCTGCCTCGTCCCAGCAGTGCGCGGTTTCCTGCAACGACTCGCAGGGAAACCCCTGATGAGCTTACTTACATACAGGGCTTATCGCAGAGATTAGCAACTGCGATCGAGCTTAACACGTTCTCGTCGCTTCCTTTCGGAACCATCATTCTTAGTTCTCATACATAATTTCAGCAGTGTGGCGCGAAAAACGTTGTTTTACCGCCACTCACCCGAGAAGCTCGGAAGAACTCCCGGCATATGTAGATGTTTATTTCTCTCTCTATCTCTCTCATTTCCTCTGGGTCAATTTTCGCTCTCGCTAGTGTCGGTGCAGCCGGGCCCGGTGCGGCCCAGAGGGGTGAAGAAAGGTGGGGGTTTCCTGACAAACAAGCGCTACGCAAACTACCACCTGGCCATAATCCGCGTGATCCGATCAATTAAGCGTGCCGTCTGCCCTCGACGCTCGCTCACAGGCGGCCTTTCTCCCGCGCCCTTTTATCGATCCTCGGGTCCTTTGTCTCTCCCCGGCCGCGGGTCTGGCCAGCAATTAACTGCGCGCAAACAGCACGCGATCAGTAGTCCCTCCCGGGCCCCGCGCACCTTCCCAAACAGTATCGACGCGTGGTGACCCGCAATCAAAGCCAAGAGCCGAAAAAGAAAAAGAAGCAAAAACGGGAGGAGCGAGACGGCGGCCGCCGCAACTCGAGCAGTGGCAGAGCTGCTTCCTTTGTCGCCAAGGCGGTTTAAACGGAGCTTAGCTCGACGCGTGTTGTTCATTACCGGCGCCACGCATTGTTCCGCCGTGTCTAAATAACCGGCGAGCAGCCGACGCTCGATGGGGTCTCTCGCTGCGAGACAAAAGGCAAAAACACGGGGTCGGCATGGTGGGGAGCGTGAGGCGAGAGACACGCCATACATGCTCGTCCAAATAATTAGCACACTGCACGAGCACACACTGCTTCCTCAGGCAACTGTTCGTGCTGGCTTTAATTGGTGACGTCTTTGCCCTCCTCCCGGTCGCACAAACACTTGGCGCGAGACGTGGCCCTTGTTGGTTACGCGCTTCTTTCAACACCCGCGCGCGTCACCCCACTCCCCAGCTCTTTTTTTTCTACAACCGCTCTTTCTTTCAATTGTTTATATTTTTTTTCTCCCATTGCCTGTCCGTTCTTTTCAATGTGAGAGATGCTAATTGCTCCACGCCTGTTTGGAGGGCGTCTGTTTTTGTTTGTATTACTTTTTTTTCGTTATTATTATTGTACACAACGACGCGCTTGAACGAATACGTGCGCTCTTTTCAGAGCCTGCCAACTGCATATATCATTCGATTCTAACTGTCACGGAGGGTTCAGAAGCGTGAAGTAGGATAGCTTTCCATGTTCTCTCAGCTCGCAACTGTTGCTGCGCGGGAGCTCGCTTTGAGCGTCCGACGCCAGTGTGCACGTTAACGCGACGTGCACTTGTTTCGGGGCGCTGCCGCACCACCGAAGCTTTAAATCACTCCCACTTTCCGAACACGGCGTTTTAAGGAGTCCCGGTTTCCTATAAGCGTATCTTCTTTATTGCTGCTTTGACGCTGCTCAGTATCGAAACTCCGCGATTAAATGGCAGAAATAAATGATACAGTGTATACGTCTTTTCCTCTCCTGATACGCGGGGTTTGTCGAAGATAGAAATGCAGAAGACAGAGATTCAATGGTGGTTAAAAAGAGCAGGGCTACAGCCCCTAGCCAGCTGCCGGTGTTTCAGAAAGTATACACACTTCCATTCGCCCGACTAACTAGTTAGTCAATCCCGCTTTGTTTAGTCTTTCAGTCTTACGTGTCAAATGATCCCTTTCAAGAAAACGCTCACGTTTTACTGGCGCTATTTTTGTACCTAAACGTGAGGGACGCCCCGAGATTCTGCCGCTTCAGAAGCGCTTTACAAGTTTAACGATGTTATTGCGTAGACAATCTTTTGTGTAAGGTTCCGTATCCAAGATTCTTTTTCCCTGGCGTCTGCGTAATACGTGAACCCACTCTTATATTCCGATTTCGTTCGTTTTTCGTTCCTGATATTTTATAGACGTGTTAGAATAGTGAGATCTCGGACTCGAGTCACATGCGAAAATAGAGAAAAATGACAATCGAATATCTAATCAAATGCCAAAATTTTCCCCTCCTTCTTTACAGAGCAAAATGTAAAGTTCATGTCAAGTCGACATAAAAGAATGAAGCCTATATCCGTCATTTCATATACGCATGCTATGTCATTCGCAACCTAACTTCAGGTCAACTAAAGAGCTTGTACGTGAGAAACAACTACTCACGTTATCGCCTATCATACAGCATAAGCATTCTGAACTGTCCTCACTTGCATCGATCTCCCTCACTCGGAACTTCAGTTGTTACTGCTTATAATCAAACATTTCAAGAAACATTAGAGAACTTCGAATGGTGAATTCGTGAATCGAACAACTGAATAGCAAGAACTATTCGACTCGTACGAAAATTAAAATTTCGTGCATTCACCGTCGCTATTTAATGTTCTTCTTCTTCTTCTTCATCTTCTTCTTATTCTTATTATTATTATTATTATTATTATTATTATTATTATTATTATTATTATTATTATTATTATTATTATTATTATTATTATTATTATTATTATTATACCTTTCACATGTTCAAGGTAATCGAAGTGAGAATTTTTGTTATTTCCGCCCAATTGTCTCCTGCTGCTTGCGTTCCCAACAGTTAGTCTATTGTAGTCTACTGTAGTGCATCCATTAAACTAAGAATTATATGGTCCCTTCATATTAATGAGAACTAACAAACAATAATGCCAGATTAGGATTTTTTTATTGTCTGTTAGTTCTCATTAATGTTGTGTCTAACAAAGAAAAACGAGCCCTTAAAAGTCATCTACTTTCCTTCATTCATGGTCCCTTCATGTTTCTTAAAAACTAACTAAAAAAAAAGTCATAACGAGGCATCCTTTATACTTCATGGTCAAGGAAGTGCTCGCGGGAGATATGGAACGATTTCTAGAAAGCCATTCATTCCTCTCTTCGGATTTTTTTTTTTTATGCTTATCAAACTAAGAAACTGAACCTGAATTTGCAAAAGGGCTACGTTACGTAAGAGCGAACGCTTTCTTAAAAGTTCGCAGCACGTTTCGAGAATCGCTGCGCGCACTGAATAGGGTTTCAGTAGAACCATAACGCTTAATTTTGACCCTCATCATCCTCCGAGCAAAGCGTTGTTCTCGATCGAAATATGCGATGGCCCCGAGCCAGGGCAGCTAGCTTCGAAAACATTTTTCAGTGCTCTTCGGCTCAGCGCGCTCCGTCTTCGCTAAGTGAGGTCACTCATTACCAATTCTTCCCTTTTTTTCACTAATAGACTTTTCGCTAATCGTCTGGTCTCCAAATGAATTAACGGCTTCTGATTGCTGCCACTTAAGCCGGAAATCTAGCCGAGAGAGCAAGCCGGCTCTATCACGTACCCGCACAGTGGTCCGCATATATGAGAGCAATGTAAGAGAGTATATACGAGCAGGTTGGAGGGCGAGCTTCTATGCTGAATAGCATACACACGGTATAGCGCTGGAGTTCACGGATAAGTGCGTGCCCAAACTCTGACGCGTGCCATTGAGCAGCTGAGACACGGCGGGTTGTGGAGACGGGAGGGCTCCGAGCAATATATTCAAATTAACGGCCGTCTTCTTTTTCTCGCCCTAATCCAATTAATTAACGTCGAAAGGCGCTCTCCGGGGTGACGCGGAGAACCGCACGGCCCGCTTGGTCGAAGGCGGAGATCCGCTCGCGACTCCGGTGGGGCGATAATTAGAGGAACCGGTTAATTAATGCAACCTTTATCCCGAAAATGCACGAAACGTGCGACATCGGTCACCCGACCCGACCGGCGGTCTGACACCGTGGTCCGCGAGCCCCAAGGACACGATCGGTTCACTTGCCCCGAGCCACGGGAAGGAGCCGCGGGAAAGAAGGAGTGCAAGTCGCAACGCCTTGGCTTCGATGCGGTCGCGCGCAAATGCAATTACCAGTACTAATTACTAAATGCCCGAGGTGTTCCTCACTTACGCTCAAGCGAACATGCGACTGTCGCTGTTAAGGTCTGGCGTCTTTGTCGGCTCGGCCTTGTTTGTTTGTTGTACTCTCGCACTTTTTTTTCTTCTTCTTATAAGCAACACGTTCTCAGGAACACTGCGGAAGTACTGCGCTTTGTGCAGCGCTCGATGGGACCGTGGTTATATTGATCTGTGCAGCAATTCAATCTTGTTGTCGGGCGCGCATTTTATCTGTTCGGTGGCTGGTATGGAGTACCACTTGTTTTTTGTGTGCCCAGTCGCAAGCAAACGGCAATAACTCCTCCATTTATTTTTATCTCAATATAATAATAATAATAATAATAATAATAATAATAATAATAATAATAATAATATAATAATAATAATAATAATAATAATAGAGACGCCCATTTTACTACGATGCTGCTCAATTACGTCCGGTGTGTCGACGACCTTAGATATCTTTACAGATTCTTTACAGATATTTGAAACGCTCTCATTAATGCCTGAAATTCAGATTTTTTTCTTTCTGCATTAGCAAACACTGCTGCTGTACCTACAGAGAACCTACGTTAATTCCCGCAAAATACTTATCTTTATATTTTGCAAAGTTGCACATTGCAACTACATAACTCTCTATCTCTCTCTTTTCCCGTGATTTCTGCTTTTGCAGCACGTCGATTTTCAGGTGGTATCAGACGAAGCCGGATGCCGGAACAACTTGCTGCCTTTTAAACTTTCTGTGCTTTATAATGTCATTTTAAACACAGCAATTCGAGGAATGGGACCAGCCGTGGTAGCCTAGCACATGTGGTGGAGTCTGTGGACGTGGTGGCCAAGGCTGCGGTGACTGTTAGGTCTACGACTTAAGCGGAATGGACTGCTAAGTATTTGGTTGATGAAAAACTTCGTGTTGTTGCCATCAACCACACGCACTATATATATATATATATATATATATATAGAGAGAGAGAGAGAGAGAGATAGATAGATAGATAGATAGATAGATAGATAGATAGATAGATAGATAGATAGATAGATAGATAGATAGATAGATAGATAGATAGATAGATAGATAGATAGATAGATAGATAGATAGATAGATAGGCGTCTTGTACAGTATATTATACGATCAAGCAACGAGCAAGATGAATTGTCCCTAAACAATACTGATCTGCAAGAAGTTGACTTTGAAGCTGGACATGAACACGAAGGAGAGGTGGCGTTGTTTACTTTTTCGCTGAAGAGTGTGCGGCGTACGTAGTAAATGTACATTTAACAAGATAATCGAAAGTGTAAATAGAAAAGTGAAAGGTTCAGCCATATAATTTTGTTTGAACGAAGTCTCGTACATATAACGATAAGACAAGTTGATCCCAGCACTACGAGCCAGTTTCACAGGAGATGAAGCGGACCTGCGCATTACTCCACACTGAGCTCTAGGTATAGGCGGCGCGCCGGCTTATACAATTAATCCGAAGACAGATGTCAGGCGCTATTCGCAGACAAAAGGAGCCCAGTGAACGGAAATGCAAGATCAGCTCCTCCCGTGCGGCCGTCGCAATCTAGCTACACATTCATATTCCCTTCTGTTATTTACTGTCTCGGTCTCATTACCAGCACAAATGCTGTGAGCGCGTCACAGCCATGGCGAAAGTTATTACAGTTTGTCATTTACTAACCTCCGGTTGCCGTGACGGTTCTTCGCAGTGAAAGTAATTTAAACGGCCGCATTGCGCTCTGTATGACTTCGGTATTGCTTCGTTTTTGTTTTGTTTTTTAATACCGCTAAGCCCATTCCTAACATGACCGTGCACAAAGGAGCACACAGAGCAAATGACTCCTTCAGACTCGGCCTGACAGTGATCGCTGCGACTCGAAAGAGCGGCGATCTTTTGCGCAAAGCTCACAAAGACCGCGTGTCTTCGCGGTGACAGCCAAAAACGGACCGGGAACTAATCATATCTGTTATCGCGCGCACACGCAAGACTCCCGCGCACTGCGAGCCATCACCGTTAAACACGTTTCTTTTCCTCTTTAATTCCGAAACCGTCATTTTGACTTTAATTTCCGCTTTCGTGCTGCTCTAATTCCATTTCTCGTAAATATCACGCATGCGCTCGGTTCACCCACCGACCCCCGCCCTGCCTCTCTCACCGTCTTCTGCTAACTGCAAGCTTCTGCCTCCAATCCACTATTCCCCCCCTCCCCCATAACCCATTCTTTTTGTTGTTTTCGTATGCTCCCTTCTCAGTCGCTCGCTAAAGAAAACGTCGTCGCTGGCTTTCTCATTACGTCTTCTTAATTTCTGACGTCTTCCAAATGAACCTCGATGGAGGGACGCGTGGAGCGCAGACACACATCTCTCCGTCCGTCGCGGCTAAAACAGGTCCTCTGCGTATAGCGTACCCTCCCACACAATTAAAGCTACGATCAGAAAAGCAAGTCACAGCGCGAGCCCATAGCCGTAGTAACAAATTTACTTGTTTTCAATTCTAATTATAAAGGATTCTTAGCCTCCTCTCTTCGTCTCGCTGCTCCCGAGACAGACGCAAGCATGCCCTGATCCAGGGGTCTTCCTTCTTCCGAGCTGACTCACGCCCTCCCCTCTCCCCGCAAGCTTTCTAATCAACTCGTCTCGAGTTTAATTAAGAGCTGGATATCAGATTGCGTTGCTGATTACCGAACGCCTCCAGTGTGTGAGCCCTCGGTCGGCCGTTGCCTTCCCCCTCCCTCCTGCCGTTCCTCTTCTCTCCTAGCTATTCTCTGGTCGCGATATCTTTGCCGATACGTGTTAACGCCTTCTCACTTTTCACAGTCTTGTTGGCGGTGCCCACATTTAGCGGAGAGGGGGGGGGGGGTCGTATGAGACCTTTTAATTACGGAGTTTCCTCGCCCCCCCCCCTCCTCGCCTCCAGCGAGCGCCTTCATCGCACTTCGGCGCCGCATTGCTTCGCGAGCTGCTTCCCCCTCTCGTTTTTGTTTGCGTTTCGGGCATCACCGTCCGCGCCAGCCACGAACTTTCTTGCCCTTCAATGGCGAGTCGAGAGGAACGAGAATCGCCCCAGGGTCATAATCCCACTTCGACACTCCGGCAGTGCGGAGGGGATGGGCAGTGGTGAATGCACAAACGCGAAGAGAGGCGAAAGAAAGAAAGAAGCAGATCCGCATGTAGCGAGACAGGAGAGCGCGGCCTAATTGAATTAGTTGAAAAAGAGCACACCTGTAAGTCGTCATGTAGAGGAAGAATGTAGTCGTAATTGAAAAGACTGGCAAGCGGCGAACCGAACAAAAAAAATTAAGGCGCAGAAAATCATCGCCAGGATAAATGTTGGAAGACAAAAAAGAGAGAGAGAGAGGCAGGAACCCGCGTTTAATTAGAGACACTGATTGAACAACTTCACGTCATTCACATTCTACTCGCTCTGAGCATTGCGTGGTCTGGGCGATGATTTATTTCGCGCTGCGCGCATACGCAGAAAGAAGAGTTGACGTTGCTGAACAAGGTTACGTAAAATAATCGCTCAAATGTATAGTGCAGTAAATGTACGATTTAATTATAACGAGTCATGTTGCGACGTACCGCACGCATACACGAAAAACATGGAACTTGGTAGACTGTCACATTGGCCTATATTTCTAGGAAGGTCGCTATGAATGCGCTCGAAAGTCGACAGGTATCGGGGGTTACCTTCGAGACAGCAGAATTTGAGGCCGAAACCAGCAAACCGCTGCTTTCAAACCAGCAGATGCATGTGTTCAGAGCAGCTGGAGCTTAAGACGTAGCATTTTAGTGGGTTTTTTCGGCGAGTGGGTGCGTTGCTTGTTATTTTGATGGAAGGTGACAGGAAATAAACCGAAAGAAAGACAGTAGGGGTCACCAGTAGGCGTTTTAACTTGATGGACTCTACTTGGGTTAGCGATGAAAGAAAGTGAAAAAAAAAAGAAAGAAAAAAGAGGATGAAGACGTCATTCTGTTCTGCAAGCCTACGGCTACGCCCGGATACCGGCCGACATATGCAAGTGTTGAATCCGGTCACGGGTCCTATAGCATCAACATAGGATTAATGTCATCTTGAACGCGGTTGCTTCTTCTCTTTATACGAAAGTGTCACTATTGCGTTAGTATCAGTAGCCCTTTTGCTTATTCCCCTTAACAAGTGCGAAAAGCAGGAACAAAGTATTCGTCCCGAAAGCTGCCGGGCAACATTTTGATTCATTCATCTTCTAACCGGCGAGCTCGGGGACATATCGCGCAACGGGGCGGAACGAAGGACAATCCATTCGGTTGAAAAACACCAAGTTCCCCGCTGGACGAGCAGGGCTGTATTACAACAATGGCGAGCGCCAAATCTCAATGAACCAAGCGAGCGCTTCCGTTGGCAGGCTATATACGAGTGCCGAGTCTCGGTGCCAGCGCGCGCACACACACGCAGCCCGTGCAGTGAGTAGCGTGAATTGCTATACGGGGCCGCGCCAGGCGTCCTGTGGGCGGCGGAGGGGCCATTTTTTCCTCGTCGGAGAGCTTGTACCGTGTAAAATGTAGTTCCGGGAAAGGCTTCGCAATCGAGAGAGCGCTGCTACAATGCGCACGTCATCAGAAAAGAGAGAGAGAAAAAATGCACGAACGAATCGCAGCGATTCAAACAAGAGCAGCAGATCCCAAAAGCAGCCGCTTGACGCTGTCGACTGGAGAAAGAAAAGCTGAAAAAGCAGCGAGAGAGGAATGAACGGCGTCCGTGGGAACTAGCCCCATACGTGGCTTGGCAGGTCATGCGGATCGGCCGATCGCTGTTTTCCTTTCGAGTGATTGTCATTTTCCCCAGGAATGATGCGAAATCGGGCGATTCTCTCGGCTCGGCCGGCCGGTTCGCTCGCCTTCTAATGGTCGCCACGGGGAAGCGGCGGAGCGCACGGAACGAGCGCCGGCTAAGCAGCGTATCCGTATCCGCCGCGAATCGTGTTCGCGCAATTCAAAGTACAAAGACTTCATCGCGCCCTTCGAGAGCTCGGGGACGCACATCGATTACGGACAGCTTCGGCCAGATTTCCGAGATTCCGATGAGCTCAGTTTCTGGGGCAGGCGCGAGGCGTGCACGGCTCAGCGCCAGGCGGAAGTCGATGTACTACGCCACTCGGGGGCGGCCGACGGCGGTGCGCCACTCAACATACCCCCCCCCCCCCCCCACCTCTTCTTCTCTCTCACTAACGTGCTACGCAGCTGCGGTAAACACCCCATCACCCCCACTCTGCGATCAACTTTGTATACAGTTGAGGTCCTACGTCGATACTTTCGAATCTGTTGCATTCATCGTCACTATACGTCAGCTCAGGTTAATGCCAGCCTCAACCGTATACTTCTCCGCCTTTTAGCTCTTCAGTGGCAACCTCTATGCATCTACCTAGAGTACCACATGTCACCTCCTACTAATACATATTTGATGTAAGATTGTGTATTTTTTTAAAAAGTGAGTCAATTGATTTTGTTGTCTTTTTATTCGTTTTTTTTTTTTTGTCAGAACAATATCTCTAGGTGCTAACAGTCAATACGGATTGTAAGAGGAGTGCACGATGAATCCCACGCGTACTCGAAAGCGAACTTATGCCCTGTCTTGTTACTTGACACCATGGCACAATGTTGAGCATAAAAAAAAAATGGTGACATAGCTGATGAAATTCGAAATGGTCGTTCCCGTCGTCGGGTCAATCAACAACTTTATATTGCCAGATGAAACGACAGAAATGACAATAGGACGTGAGTAAATAAGAACATAACGCGCATGACCACGAGCATTTAGTGTCAACGTACTTTAAGCATATTGAGCAACGTGAGAAAAGGAAAAAAAAAAACGTCTCTCTCTCTCTCATAATGAAAACGCTCACATACTTCATCAGCCCGACTGCCACATTCGAATGCCGCCGGCTGTGCGCAATGCCCTATCCTGAGCCTGCACATCAGCCGCATGCGTTAGCCAGTGAAGAGGTGACACCAGCCTTCAGGGATGCCTGTGATCGCAGACGATGGTGCCTGGAAGCTTCGGTGAGAGTATTATCTGCGTCCTCTCAAAGTGTTAGACGTGTGGATATGCCCAAAAACTGTGTATTTGTGTGTAATACTTGGTGTAGCACAAGGCCTCTACGCAACCAACTACATAACCTTCCACGAGACAAACAGTATTTGGCGCATAACTCGCTCGCCAATACTCCTTTTTATCATGAAAATGAAACAACAAAATCTTCCTGTAAATTTTCCGCTAAATATGCGGCGAATCGTCTGTAATTAAATATCGCACAAACACACACATTTCCAGCAGCAGGTAAAGAGTTCTGTCTATTCTCCTCTTTCTTGTTGTGCCCCCCCCCCATCCCCTTCCCCACCTATGCGTACCGCATACTCTGAAAGACACTGCCGGACGCCACCATTCTGCCGCCCCAATAATTTGCGCGACCTCAGGGGAACTTGTAGGCGTGAGCACTTTTTTTTTTTTTTTCATATCATAATACGCACAGAAAAGACGCAAACGCATATCGTGTAACGCGAATAAGACTCGTTATCGACCGTGCACGAGTATCTGTCAACAAACAGGCGCTCTTATGCGTGGCTTTGCCAATTAAAGGCCATGGTCGAGATACAAAAAATCTATTGTTCGTACAAAAAAAAAATGTCCACAGGTGAATAATCTGATAGCAAACAAGATAGTATGGAAGAAGCCGCAAGCCAATGACAAACGTATCTGCGGGAGTAAATCTTCGCCGTCTGGGTAGCTCGTGTCCAGGTTAAGTATGCGCCCGCATACAAGCAACAGTGTGACGACCCAAGCGCCGGATAGACGCGCAGCAGCAGCTCGAGGTGTGTGTTTATATACAGCTCGAGCAACCCGACCGGCCGCCGCGGCCGATCAAGTCGGACTGCTGGCGCAGAACCGGTTCTTTCCAATTTCCGAAGAACGCCTCTCGAGTGCACGCCCACTCGGTGCTGCGACCCAGCTTTCCGAAATTCCCTGACGTGCCTGACAAGAGCGTATCAAGGCTTCGTCACGTTTAGACTTGACCCGCAGTGGGCCCGTGGCGGCCACGAAATCGTGCGGCCGCCTGCTACCAGGCGACCGGGCTCTCGTGCTAACACGCGCCGCCTGGACGGTGGCGTATGCGCGACGAGCAAGGAGGCCGTCCGCTGTTATGCAACAGCGGCCACCGCACATCGCGCCGACGTGACCGCACTTTCCGCGTGTCTCCTGCGCTCCGCTGTGTCCGCATCGCGGCTAATTGTTTTGGGGACTACAAGCTACGGCATCGCGTTCGCTTCGCCGGCTCGCTCCGCTTCCTTTGCTCGGGTCTCTTGTACTGGGGAAACGCGCCCAAAGGCTTTGAATCCGCTACTTGTTCTACAGCACTTCGCTTCTGAACGCGCATTGCTTAGTCTGGTTTCTTAATTATTAAGGCGAAAGGCTTAAATGGCTCGTGAGAAGCGCAATGCGACCGTCCGGCGGGGTCCGTCATCGGCGACAACATATATGCATGTGTGTTGGCTTTTGGTACCATGGTACCAAAAGTATCACCTGACCCACGCGGCGTGAGCTGCCTCTTCGTCTTTGCGGCACACGCGTTATTAAAAAGGAAAAAGAAGCCGGCGGTCGCGTGACTCGCACTTCGTCTTTGCGAAAGCGTGACACCGAGGCAATAAACAAGACGATCCCCTGACCATGGCTTTCGCCTCTGCGTCTCCTTAAGCAACCACGTAAGCGACCCCTACGAATATTTTAATTGTAACGCTTTCTTGCCTTCCTTTAACTTGCATAAAGCGCTTAAACAATATCTGATCAACAGCAGTGAGTCGCACTTCCTTCTCATTTAGTCTTTATTTCAACATGATCTGATTCTGTGAGGTACATTATCGATTTACGAATCAGCACTGTACCAACACAAGTGTTAGTCAGGACAGAGTAACTAAGCGAAATCACTTAGGCAACAATTCGATATCGTAGGTAGGAGAAATACTGCTGTCTGACACTCTGCGTCACTTATGCACTTTACAATAAAAATAATGTGAGTGTGTGTATGAGCGAGAGAGGCATAGCTGCTTGTACGATCATAATGTCGGAATGAACTATCGTAAAAATGGCGTGACACTGATGTATGGAAGCGATAGTACGCTCAGTACTTGCAGCTGTCCCCACACTGTCACGTTTAATCAAAACAACCCGCAACATTTTCCGGCAGTCAAGTACGAAGCATGGCATCAACTTTTCTAAATAAGGCACCACAACGGTTTTGGGGTGCTATCAAGAGAATCTGAAGAACCTGCTTAGAGCCCCTCTGGAAGCCCACTTTCGCGGGCCATGTAACGTGCGCTCAAGTTGCAAGGTCTGTTGCGTTACGATTATGCACAGAAGGCCCAGCTAAGAGGGGCAACAACCAACGAGCAAAGTGCTTCATATGCCAGTTGCGATTCTCTTAATGTTCTCACTTTTGTCAGCCTTATAGCTATAATCCCAAACGCCAAGGAATCAGGAGTGCATTCAGCTACCTGCAGAACACTCGGGCCATTCGCATTTGTGACAAAGTCTACAGATGCAAAGGTACTGGCGCGTTAATAAACGCAAAATTTTCCTTGGTTGTATAGGCCTTAGGCCTATAGAAGGAACACTGCCGTTTCTCCGGTGTCGCAAAACTTTTCTCCAGTCCCGGGAAAGCGGCGATAAGAAAAAACGTCTATGGAGACCTCCAACTCACTTGCGGTTCGTGCATCGGGTCGGTCTTTTGTGTCAACGAAGACGGCGCCTCCTCGACAGCATAGATGGAGCGGCAGTCCAGACGGGGATAAAATGCCTTTCATTTTGCCTACCCTTGTGTTTGGCTCTTCTTGGCCGCAACAACAAGCGGGCATCATTATGGAGATACACAGCTTATTGTGTATCCTCGTCTCGGCGCAAAACGCGTCGCTCCAAGGACGGACCACTAACCCGCGACAGAGCATATCTACCGTCTTTCTTTTTCATTCCAAAACGGTTCCACGAGATTCGAGCCAGGGGACAGGGGAAAACGAGCGCACGCAAAGGTAGCTCGCGGGCGAATGGAAAGCAAGGCTAACTGTCCTTGTTCTTTTGTGAATGAGAGAGATTTCGCCGTCCGTAAGCTCCCCTTAGCGCCTCGCTTCCCTCTTTTGAGGCAGAAACCAGAACCCTAGGGGGGAAGAACAAGAAAGATTGCCTCCGGAGGCCAAGGAGGAGAGCCTCGAATCACAACAAAAGTAGCCTCGCTCTCGATATGGCGCAAAACAAGGCAGAAACTCCCAAAAAGTCCCGGGGAAGAAGGGACAAAAAGGGGCCATCGGAACGGGGGACCGGAGCCCCCCCCTGCGCCGCTCAAAAGCAGCGCGCATAGAAAGGTCCCGGAGATTCCCCGTGACCTCCTGTTTCTTTCTCTGCCCCCAAGCGCGCTTCGGTCGAGTAAATCTCGCAGCTTTTGTTCTTATTAAGGGTCCCCTCGCCAGGCCGGGGGCAGGCCGCCCCCCTTCGCGGCGGCCATCTTGCTTTTGTGGCCCATCTTTGGATGCCTGTTTGTTCTCTTCCTGTCCTCCCCGTGGGCCGAGGGTTTCTCGGCGACGACTTGAAAGGCATTACCGAGCGAGTGTCGGAACCACGGACGCACAAACAGGCCGGGACCTCCGACACCATCCTTCGAGAAACCTTTGTTCACGGAAAGCATTCTGAGAATTTTCCAAGGTGCGGAGTGTTGTGCCCCTCGAGCCCCGCTCCTGGGCTCTCTCCTCCCCTCCATTTTTCCGCCTTTCTTTTGGAATAGTGCAGAAACACATGCACGCCTGCGTGCACCGCTAAGCCGGAGAGACGCTGGTGAGCGGCGGGAGTAGAGGCGCTCAAAGGGAAGTCCACGCCACTCGCTGAGACCCAGCGTGAGCTTGTCCGACTCGAAGAATGCCACCGCTCAAAAAGGGACCAGGCAAGGTTCCCGCTAAGCGTGAATGACATGCGAGTGACGACCCGAACCAACGACGCGGGAGAGCAGAACAAAAAAACTGACCGCGACAATGGCGAGACGGAGCGACGGGGATTCTGGAGGAGCCAAGCCCTTCGGACCCCCATTAGGCACCACCGAATGAAGTTTACTGGGGCTACCTAGGAATGCTGCACCGCCGGGGCAACGCGCATGCGCAAGGTCTTAAAAGGGTCGTCTTTCATTGCGCGCCCACTCAGATTTAAGCCAGCGTGAAAGGCTGCCGCGAAGAGCGCAGTAACGTTTGTCAGTCCGGGGAGCCCACGAATGAGTGTATACCAATTTCATAGTAACTAGCTATACTTTGTCAGTACAAGGAAAGGATGTCATTCCTGCTATCAAAAAAAAGAAACAATTTTAAATTAATTAATGCATTAGCTATGTATTAATTCACACTGAATAAGACGATTTGGATTATTCACTTCGTATGAATGAAGTGCGCGTTGGGGAAATGTAAATGAAACAAAAGCATACAAGTTTGCCTCACGAGTATAGTAACACCTCTATAATTCAGCCTCCGCACCTCTATTTATGTCTGCGTGCGTTAGATCCTCTATTCCGTCCACCGTGCACCGCAGCGGCTACGCACGACTCCCCTAATCAGAAGGTCGATCACTATTTTGGTTTACCAGAGGTGGCTGCCGCTGTTACTGCAACACCGAGATTTAGCGACACGCGTAAATGGTCTATGTGTTATGCAGCTATCACGCTTTTGTTTCGTGCATTGCTTGCCTACATGCCCTGCGTTTCCATTAATGATTGAAATTTCTGAATTCCGCTTAGTTTATATGACTGATCGCAATTTCAGTCTGCTCTGAATAGACGCGTCAGGAAGTAAATCATAATTTCAATGTGACGGCTTATCCAGGGGGCGTAGCGGTAGCTGGCAGGCTTCGTGCATCGGAATATGCTAGCTGTACTAACTTAATTAGAACAGCTCCAGCAAGCTGCAAAATACGATATCGAATACGTAAGAGGAATACTAAAAGGAAAAAGCACTGGATAGCAGGTATAGTGACACAATGCCAATATTCGAAAAAAATTGACAACCATCTTGAAAACAGCCCGCGTCTCTGACTTCACAGGCACGTGCCCTTGCAGTTGAAAATGGAAGACGGCGCGTAGAGTTGAGACGTTTGCAGATTTTCTTTTTGTTAAAATATTTTAAAAAAGGGGGAGGGGGGATTACTCATTGCATTGCTTAAACCTGCATAAAGTTAAAAAATCTCATGTATATTCAATCTTCATTAAAACAAAAGTTGGCCTGGGCCATCTTTCCTTTTCATGGAGGGTATTTTACATTCTCAGTGCTTGCTAGGCACTCCTACCGAGCCCTGAGAATATAATACCCGTCGGGTGGCAGCACAGCGCGCTTGGTCACAACACCTTCATGGACTGTATGATGCAACCTGTTCGAAAGGTGTTCGGCTCGTAGATCGAGTGCTACCATCGAACATCTCTTTGTGCCTGCGTGGTCACCTCGGACGACTTTGACGCCGAACGCACGAAGAATGTATTTCGTTCGCTTTTTAAGATGGACATAGACAAAGAAGGCCATGCCAGACGAAAGTACCCCCAGCCACTTAGCCAAGCCTTCGCATATTCTTGGAATCATGTTGCAAATAGTCCACATTCATCCCGTGTCTGCACCCGAGGGCATCCAACTCCAGGCTTCATGGCCCCAGCCATGGCACCGAACTTTTTTACTTTTCAGAAATAGTCCTACCATACACATTCATATAGCCATTTATGACTGAAAAAACTGGAAAAACGCCAATGTGCTTTCCGAACGAAGCCACGTCAGACCACAAGAAAAAGAAAATCGCTCAGTACCTATGATTCACGCAGCGTACAAACGATTGCATCTGTACATTTTCATCTGATAGCTTCACTGCAAAACTCCTCCGTCACTCCAAGTATCGCGCATCGTGGCTGGCCCGCGGTCTCCACTGAGCTCGTGCTCGCCGCCCCCACCGCTCCCGTGCTTGCGGCAGGGGCCATCAACCGCGAGAATAGACGCCGGCGTAGTCGTAAGATGGGCCACAGTGCAGTTCCCGAACGGGCTGCCAGAAGTGTCCCCACAGGCGCCACCGTCGCGAGGATGACGTGCGGCCAATTTCGCAGCGCGCCGCGTGGAAAGAATTAGCAGCCGGCATGAATCACTCCAAAGCGTGGTGGCCCCGCCACGCGCGCGTTACGCCCGCCAGGACGGATGAGGAGGCAGTAAAAGCAGTCGACCTAGACGCGCGGCTGTAAATTTCCACCAGAATCTAATATCGAGCCGCGTGCGAACGTGGGGATTCGTATGAGGGGTCGGGCCAGTTCTGGCGGAACCAAACCAACTTGCGTGCCGCCCGATGACACAAATACATCACAAACAAACAGGTCAGAGAAGTAGTAATCGCGGAAAGCGATTAGGCATGAAACGCTCAATCTGACGCACTTCCAAAATTTGTTTCCGCGCTGAAAGCACGATGAGAATGAGGCGACTGTGCAGTATGCACGCAGTCATGATAAGCTCCCCCCCCCCCCTCTTTTTTTTCACCATTTGATGCCTGGGTCCTTTTGTGTTTTTTTTCTTAGTCTACGTTCATCTTAAGTCTTCCTTCATCTTATATATATTTGGATAGAAGAGATCGAAGTCTTGAAACGATGAAGCTGGACGTGCGACAACATAATTATTCTATTTTTCGGCCAATTACTATATCTTGTGCGAACACCAGCCCCACTGTTCGTTAAGCATTCCAATCTCCGACGACGGCTATTCCTAAATGCAGCAAAAGCTGCGAAACAAGTTAGACATCGGACACAGAGAGTTCGTGGCATTTAAAAATGACTGTGTTGTATATAAGCGCCCACCTGGCTCTGCGAGATCGCAATAAGCGGTATTTGAAAGTAATTAAGGAGCTCACGACACTCGTCTCCCAATTTCCAAAACATTTGTTGTTACGCCTAAGTTCATGGCGAACAAAAAACGCGCGCACGCTCAATGGAAGCCCGACGCACACGTTTTAATGCAAAGAAAAACTTCGTTCGCACCTAACACAAGACGACCGATACAGTATGTCACTATCTTTCTTCCCTTCATATTCTGTATAGCGTGACATACGCTCGGTCTTTTCTCGGAATTCCTTTATCTAAGATAGGTTTCCGTTTTACGATGCCGTGGATGATATCTGTACGAAAGATTCCCAAGTTTGCCGCCTCGGGAGAATGATGTGTCAAGACAAAGGCAGAGGCGCGTGCATATCTGACCGTGTCTCGCAAGGAACGGTGAAGTACAGAAAGGGGCGCTCGAGCCGGTCTACTCAGCGATACGATATATCTACCCGCAGCGACAACCCGGTGTGAGCTCGAGAACATAAAGAAAGGACGGCAACGACCACGAAGAAAGGACACTGAGGGCGGCGAGCCGTGCAGAGCGTCGAGGCACGAGACACTGCCCAGGCAGGGAAAATATATTTAAAAAAAAGAGAAAAAAAAAAAGAAGTCCAGCCCGTTTAATAACAACTCCTCGGCGAGTGTTAACGAGCTGTAGAGGGAAGGGCGCGAATTTACGCCACATTAGTCCGCTCGCAACAAGATCGTTTCCTCGGGCTCCAGCGCGTATGGGTGCCAGGAAGGGTTGTCAAAGAACAACCGAGGCGAAAAGCATTTTTGCGGGGGACCATTTTTGCCACCGTTCCCCTTCTCTTTAAAACGTTGTGTGCAATGATGAAAGCTTGTAACTGCCTTTCACATTCGCTGCCTAGCTAACGCATCGGGGGCACTATCATATGGTCTGTGTTTGCATCTTTTAAAAAGTTTCATTTGGCTGTCACCGTTTCTTCTTCCGGGAAAACCGATCTTCCAAAGGCAAAGGCAAATAACGCAGTCTGAACTAAACATAGATAAAAAGGAATAAGTGGGCGCTGTGCCCTGATACATTTAACTCTAAATGCCAAAGAAACCAGTCACACTATATCTATAGCATATATAAGGACTCTCAGTATTAACTGAATTGTGTGTACAACAAAGATACTGTTATGTTTACCACCGAGGCCTAGATAACATAGTAGTAGACTTCTCACTTTGTTATGGTCTACGGAAGGTGCTGTTCATTACGCTGGACGTTGTCAAACCGGATGCCCCGCTCTGGTCGGTCTACGTGTTCTCTCCTTGCACGTAACCATATCTTGTTCATTCCCTATCTAGGCGTGCAGGTCTACGCTTACGCTCAGTACCTTTCAGAGTACACGTGAACCCATTGCCGCTGAATCAATCAAATGCATTGTCGCACTCACGAGGTGCAGTCAGAGGACACATTCGCTGGCTGTCGAAACACGCTGGTGAGGAGTGCTTGTGTAAATGCTACATAAGAGAACGCACTCGACCCACAAAACTCACCTCTGTTGTTCATGCGAGTCGCTGGAAGTTCATGGAAAGTAACTGCTATCACCACCCGGCAAAAAATAAATAAACAAATAAATAAATAAAAATATTAATATAAAAAGAAATAAAGAAAGCGAACGAAAAGACCGTAAAGTTAATAAAGAAAGGAGGCTTGAGACCCATTCACTACTCAAGTCGCAGTTTTGGTCCAGACTGAGCGACAAACTGCTGATAGAGCCGTGCGAGCTTATTCACAACTGGGAAAAGCAAGAACGCGCAGGCAAACGAAGAAGCAGCGAGAGAGCAAGCGTAGCATTAATTTTGCACGAGCGATTTTTATGGGGAAGGCATATTAATGCTTGCACGAGCGCTTCGCAAAACGCCGAGCGGTAGACCGCGTCGTCGTCGGGGAGACGGAGCAGCGTCGACCCGGTCGGTGTGCGTGGTGGTCCGTGCAGCAGAGACGTAGCCTAACTAGTCGCGTACGCGGCCGCCGCCTGGGTTCGCGCAGAGCACGCCCCCCTCCCCCCACCGCCTTCCACCCCGCTCCATCGGCAATCATTGGCACGCACGAGAGCGCCCGGCTTCGGGGAGTCCTCGCAGAGCACGACACCGAACAGCGCACATCTGTCTCTCCTGGCGAGGGAGGCGAGATTGTGATCACACGCGTTCTTTTCAAGCTGGGCGCATGGGGCGCTGAGCAGAGAGAGAGAGAGAGATAGAGATAAAAAAAAAAATGAAACCAACTGGCTCTGCAGGTTACCGAATAGGCAACACAGCGACAAGCCAAAGGTTGTTCGCTCAAAATCAAGGATCGCGCAATGCAGGGGCATGTATAAGACAGATATCGCGAGGTGAACCCGGGAAAGACGCTCCCTCAGCCAACTTTTATTGTTTCCCGTCGTTATCCTTAATTTCCGTCCGTTTAATATGCCGCTTCGGTACTGCTACTCGGATGATGAGCAGATAAGAAATGCGTCATAACCACTGGTCTCGCGATGTTGCTGGCAATCATTCCCGGGTGCAGAGCGACCGCAGCAGCGTCTGGAGAAGCGCCAAGACAAGCGGAAACGGGCAAACGTACTCAAATGCATGCATACAGCTTGTTGAAGATGTTATGCACTCGAGCAGAAGCACATTTTTCTTGCTATCTCCTTCCCACAAACGCTGTTGGATTCATGTCGGAGGGTGAAGAGGTCGAATAAGAATTAGTAGAATCTGCAGCGGGAGCTCCCCTCGCGCTGCGGGGCGTTGACCAAGCGGCGGCGGTTGCAGAGGGCGCAGCAGTAGCAGCACGCCCCTGGAAGCGTGGCGGCGGCTCGAGTGAAAGAGCGTTCTCCGATACTCGGCACATCCAGCGTGGCACTCGTCAAACAAGGTCAGCCATCTGAGTGGCACATTTGCGTCTGCGGAGACAAAGAGCGGCGGCGCCGGTCCCGGACCGCAAAACGGCGAAGCTCAGGCGAAGACGAGGTCTTTACGGCGCTCAGATCGGCGCCATGTTCAGGGAAACGCGCGGGGAACGTAAAACGGCGGCAGTAAATAATGAGGATCGCCCCTCGCTTTGCCCCCCCGAGTTCCGGGTTACCACTGCGCATAGACCAGCCGCGGCTAATGTTACGAACCGTAATGCACGATGCGTTTGAGGGTGTATTCCGACCGAGAAACTGTTATAAGAGTCCATCAAGCGCGCCGTAAAAGTGTCGCAATATCCGACTGGTGTCCATAAATTTCGCTTTTAACGACTGCTCCGCTAGTGTCTTCACTCTCGCTCGGCCCGCCGGCGACGGCCTTGGCGGGCAACGCGCGAAGGAACGGAGCCTCGAGCGCGCGCGTTGCTAATTGGCCCTGCAGGAACGCCTCGCCGAAAGTTGGGCAAAGTGCACCTGCCTTCTCGTCCGCAACACGATCTGACAGCATATCGCACGAGCGTGCCATCCTTCGTACTTGCATAACCAGATATTACGCGATGCCTGTGCACCGTCGGCAGCCCTATAGACACCACTCCCACTGTGCGACGAAGACCACTCTCAGCTCTGTCCGTAATGTGAACGCAGCGCAATAATCAACACGAGGATGGAAGAACACTAAGCTTCACGGCACTGCTCACCGTTTGCTGCACCGAACTTAATTTCACCGAAGCAACACGCAACCACCCACTGGCTCGGTGGTTTGTGTCGTCGGTACCGCTGTTGAAGGTCGCTGGTTCGGAGTCGGCCACGTATATCCCCACTCCGATTGGCCAGAATGCAAAAGCTCCGGCGTAGTGAAGTTTCTGCGCGCGTGAAAGAACTCCAGGTGGTCGAAGTGGGTGCAGCGCTCTCCGTTTAACTTCCCTCGTAGCCCAGGTGTATGTTCAGGCAAAAAATCAATCAATCACTCTTTCCATCCGCGCATGTCAGCGTCATTCATTCCTTTCCACCGAATACTCTCCATTTTCGTTCCTCCACATGCACAGCTTGTCTCGAATTTGTAGACGTCCCTAATTCTATGTACCAATTCTTTATTCAACAACATATTTAATGAGATGCTAAAAATATCGCGATAAACTTTTTGACGAGCAGAATGAATACGTATGTGCTTTGATGTCTCACTCAAATGGAACACGGGAAAAGCAAGGTACGGTGCGTGCAGGCGATGGAAATATAATTGATCTACTTCGTCACTCAGCGTTAAACCAGATACTGCGTGTAATATATTCATTTTTAAAATATATATCAATCAAATTGTGTTCTTAATTGTTCCGGTGCACAATGTGTTAAGAGGGACGCTGTTTCGGGAAGGCTTCGGACTACAGTTTTGACCGCCTGGGCTTCTTTCACATGCACACACGGGCGTTCGCTTTTTTTTTCTTTTTTTTTTTACCGAAATGCAATGGAAGCCGCCATGCATAGCCGCGAATTAGATTCTCGACCTGGCGCTGAGCAGTATACAATGCGATGGTTAAGTTCGTTTTCATGTATTGCTACAACTATGTTATGCTACGTATATTCCGGACTTCTGCGATGCTGGCACACGCAAACTACGTATATAGTAAATAGAGAGGCTGCGTTTGATTACGTTTGACTGTGATAGGCTATCGTGTTTTTAAGTAATAGTTTACGATGTCTTAACCACTGCTGGCCATGGCTGCTGCCGGTGCCAGCGGCGGCGCGCGCGCCGCCCTTCGCCGTCTTTGAATCACGCGTCTAAAAAGAAAAAAAGAGAGCGAGAGAAATAGAGAGAGAAGGAAAGAGAGAAGGAGAAGAAGCTCGCTGCAATTCCAAGCATTCATGTCAGTGTGAGTCTCGCGCATCAATCACGGCCAGAGTTGGCCGCGTTCTCGTAAAACCCTCCGACTTCGGCGATGATGGAGAGCAAATGCCGTCATTCGTCAAGAATTCGAGGCTCGCTGCAGAAGCGACGCAAACGAGCACTTTGCGACCCGTTTCCGATTTGTAATCGATTGGTGCTCCGCGAACTTCTGAGCAAGCAGCTTCGAAACCGATTTTTAAATGAGCCCCGCACGTTACGGCCTCTCGCGAATCCTCAGAAGGAAGACTGATACGGGCCGTGTTTTCTCTCATTGTTCATCGCTTGAGCGCCAATCGCCCGAAGGTGTTATCAGTGGAAGCTTTTTGCTGGCGCGGAATTAACTCTAATGAGATGATCGAGTATTTCCCTTAATTCCTCATTCGATAAGCGATAATTGGCTGCGCTGCCTGGTACTGTTCCAGCGAGTCCCAGCTTGTCATATTAAACAAAACAGCTGTTAGTTACGAATAATAATAATAATAATAATAATAATAATAATAATAATAATAATAATAATAATAATAATAATAATAATAATAATAATAATAATAATAATAATGAGTAGGCGATGAGATGGGCAGTTATGGGGTTTTAGGCGACGGAGCTGTTCACGGGGCAAGCAATTAATGGCATTGCAAAATCACATTAGTTGCACAAAGCTTTCGGAGGGGGACGTGGGAGTCACTCGATCGACTTCGAAGAAAAAGAAGATGGCTTTCGAGTCGACTGAGGCGGATGCATAAGGGACCCTGTGAGTTTTTGTTTTCGTCAGTCAGTGAGAAAATTATGCCGAGAGAGGCAGAACGCTTCCTCGCCTTTCAAAGGTCATCCCTGCCAGCCATTAGCTGCGATTCCGTGGCCTAAGCTCCGCCGCGCAGACCTCAGCGAAAGCATCTGCGGAAAACACCTCCCATGCAGGAGCCGCTGGGGGTGGCGAGAGAGTATCCTTATGACGTCTGATAGAATTATTATACGGCCTCTGGGCCGTTCCACCTCGATTGTGCATGTTACTTCATCGTCGGATACAATTACGTCGTTACCTCAATCAGTGATAATTAGTGGGCACTTCGAAGGCTCGTTAAATATTAACGACGTGACCGAAAGCGACGTCCACGCTGAGCTGCCCAACCGCAGTAGCTGGTGCACATTTTAATTTTACCGATAAATCATCCGCTCCGTCGGAAAGAGAAAATAAAAGCCGGCTCTGCTCCAGAGTGGACGCAGCCCCGCCGGCCGTGTTTGCTGACTGTTCGCTCGCTGCCGCAGCTGCTGTACACACGCTGCCTGATATCATGAGAGCTCACGACAACAACTGATGTAACGCGACGGGTTAGATATCCCGCTGAACGCAATTGCCTCTCCTTGGACGTTGTGCAACTTTTCAGCTAACATTATCCTTTGCTTCAGAATTAAACCCACACGCTTATGCATTAATGAAGCGGATGCACTGTGTCTGCCAGAATATGATGGCGTTGAAATTGAACACAGCAAACCCAACAAGCTCATTTTAAATTTTTGAGGCGAAGGTCCTAAGTGCCTCATCTGACGCTGGCCTTGAAAAACGCGACGTGAGGTGCAGGAACTCACGTGACCTGTCAAATTAGCCCTTAGGAAACAGGGCTAGAGCCGGAATCGAAGCCAGGCATTCGCGTGGCTGTCGTGTTCTACCACAGAGTCATTCATGCCAGTACTTGAAACTGCTTTGGAAGAACGCCCTACGTAGGCGTCATGTCGGGCGAGGAGTCAAGTAAATCATTCGTAGAAGCCTTCGTCCTGCTGTGACATAAGACAGGCGGATAGTGATGATGATTAATCAAATAAAGCTCCCAAAGAAAAAAAAAGACAGAAAAAACACATTTGAAATTTACTGGTAATACCTGGCTCGTAAAGCCATGTTGAGGCAAACACAATAATTTCCTACGAACGCGTTCTTGGGATTGCAAGGCGTGATCAATTTACTGCGAGGCATAGAACTATTCTGTCAAGATGTTCCCTATTCTCAAGTAACTTGGACAACGTAATATGCTCCTTGGTGTCGGATTCATTTCCTAGTCTGAAGAGATATTTAGCCTGTGATAAAGCCAGGCGATTCGGTCACGGTGAACAGACTGATAGATAGATAGATAGATAGATAGATAGATAGATAGATAGATAGATAGATAGATAGATAGATAGATAGATAGATAGATAGATAGATAGATAGATAGATAGATAGATAGATAGATAGATAGATAGATAGATAGATAGATAGATAGATAGATAGATAGATAGATAGATAGATAGATAGATTATTACTATAATACAACCCGATCTGGCCACTCTCCAAGTACGATTGAACAACCGCGTTACTCCAGCAATGAAGTAAGTTCTACATGCCTAAAACACGCGCGCGAGCCATCTCTTTATTAGCTTCATTTTTCTGCAGATTACAAGAGAAAGGGGGGGGGGGGGGGGCAGAATAAGAACAAACATAAAAAGTCTAACAAGTTACGGACAGCACGGACAACACTGAAGAAGGAAAAAAAAAACATCGTTGATGATGGGTTTGAAATCTTTGGCCAGGAAGGGAATGCGAGTGCGGAACGATAGAAAACAACCTGTCAAGCGTCAAGCACAGCATAGCGAGTCAAGAAGCGAAGAAAATAAAAAAAAAACGAAAAGAAAATGCAGAAATATCCCAGCGCAACGCGGTCGCCGCTGATTCGTGAAGGCCCGAACGCGGCGGCACAAGAGGAATACCGAACCCGCTGCGGAAAGTGGCGGCAATTAGCGTTCTTCGCACATGGTATTTTGCGACGAACTGTTCCCTCTTGCATCCGGTGGCCGCGGAGACCTGACGCTTCAGAGGTGACGTGGTGAGATGACGCTAGACGGAGGAGCGTCTCCTATTTATATGAGGGGTTGGTGCGCGCTCGAGAGAATCACCGGGCGCTCTTGCGCGCAGCTGCTACAGTTTGCGCGCCCTCACCCCGCTTGACGCCGACCGGCGGCGACTGAGCGCGGCGCTGCGCCCTCTCGGGGTCTCCGGCGGCCAACGGTGATACCGAGGGGAAGGAGGAGGGGGTGCCTGCCGGAGGAGCCGCGAACAATGTAGCCGCTTGAAATCAATGGAATAAGTAAGCGCCGACGGCGACGACCGCGAGACTTTGTTTTTTTTTTTTTTCTTTTTTGTTAAATTTCGCGGCCGGCCGGTCCCAAGAGCGTCGAACTTTTCCGAGCAGAGTTGACCCTGTACGTGCAAACTGCGCGCCGCGGTGTGCCGAAGCACGAATAATGCGAGCTGTTCAAGGTGCGGGCGGTCCCCATCCAATGAATCTCACGCGCAAGTTGCGAGCTTCGCGTGACCAATAGGGCCTGGCTGCTTTCCAACTCTCGGCTTCGGGCAATCTCGTACTGACGTTCTCTCCTTCTCCTTCACCCAGCGTCCCGTGGCAAGTAGTGTGTCACGGCACGGCAGGAGTTAATAGTGTGAGTGACATGCAAGAACAAAAAGCCGACGATAACCCCACAGACACATCACGGAGTGCAGGTCTCGAGCAAACTCTGGTATCGGGGCTGTATGGTACGGGCCGAGGACATTGCAGTATTCCATAGAGCAATCTTCTCGGTTGCCACTAAAAATCCCGGCAGATTCGTGCGCGTTCAAGAACCGTGCACAACCCAGGTTTTAGCAAAGATGTGCTCGATATGAGGAGTCCCGCGGCTCTGCTTTCTATAGATCTGAGCATTGCCCCGAAACTCCACCCCTGCCTCCCAGGTATTTCGAGTTGCTGTGTAACTTCTTCGCAGGTATAGAGAACCACCCCGTAAATCTTCGAGTAGAGATGGAACGATAACTGAGAAAATAAGAAACCGAATACAATCGTTCATGATATGTATTGAATATTTTTCACGTGCGAAGCTGGGGGCTGCGGGGCTCAGTAGAGACGAAATTCCTTTGACTGAAATCGCAGCTCGAGCTTTATGGTGACAACTTCACGCTTCGGTGGAACCAAGTGCTACCGCACCGACAGAGCATTTTGACGAGGACAACAATTAAATGCAGTGTTCTTGAGCACATGCCCAGGTCAACAATCAATTTCACTTTGTTTTCATTCTTTCGGTTCCAGATTGAAGCCAAGGAGCGGTTTTTAGCGTGCGCCTCGGGCGCCGGCCACTTGCCGATTAAGTAATTTGAAAGCAGACCCACGGCTGCGCCGCTCGCGGACCGGGCGTCCGGTGTCAGCGCCCTTTCTTTCGCCGCTCACACAACGCCGAGGCTACAGACGAGGAGGACGGGCGAAATGGAGGCGAAGACTGAAAGCCAGGTTGAGGGAAGCGGCGCCCTCCTAATTGCCACACGCAGCAGCATTTTCTGACCCGCCGTCATTCGGCGTAATCGCAGGAAAACACAATAGCGCCAAGGGCCGGCGGGGAATTCGGAACGTCAACCGCAGACGGGCCGAATTCGCGCTGCCCGCAAAAGCATTCGTGACTGAATCGAAATAATTGCGCACGTACACAAAAGCGGCAGCAGGAACCGAGTTTCCCGGGCCTTTCTGTATAGCCGCAGTGTGTGTGCGTACGGCGCGTGAACACACACGCACGCACATAAAGGCTTATATTTATATATATATATATATGTGTGTGTGTGTGTGTGTGTGTGTGTGTGTGTGTGTGTGTGTGTGTGTGTGTGTGTGTGTGTGTGTGTGTGTGTGTGTGTGTGTGTGTGTGTGTGTGTGTGTGTGTGTGTTTATACGTGTACCTATCCATGCACCTCGCTTTTACTCCTTTTTTCGATCTTTGCGTTCGTGCTGCAGAGGTGGAGAGGGGTTGTTCGGTGTTCAATCCTCCCCGTGGCCCCATCGAGGCGGCTGTTTCGTTCTTTTTCGGCGCCACTTTGCTCCTTTGAGGCCACCCCCCCTTCAATCAAACAGATTGTTGTTCGCCATGTCCACGCCGAGCGCGTGTGTAGGCGTAGCTGACCGTTCGGCCGCCCGTGAGGCTTCGACCGTTCGTGCGCTCTGGCCGTGCGGCTGCGTGCGTGCGACGGTGCACCGTCCATGCAGACGCGTTGCCGCCGCCCGGCAAAGTGCGCTCATCCATTTCCTGCCAACAGGTGACGGAAGCATCGCGCCGAACACTGTCCACTGCCGCCGACAGGAATGGGAAGGGTCTGATTGCACCGGCAATGCGCCAAAGCTCAGGGCAGCGAACGTGTATACGGGAACATATAACATTGTGACTTTCGCGTAATAATCGTGCTTCAGTTTCGAAAACCTGCTGCTCCACTTTCTTTACGCCGATTGGAGAGATGTGATCGTCAACGTAGCTGCAACGCGATGTAGTTTCGGACTTATGCGGCGTTGCGATTATCTTATGCACACTATGCAAATTTGCGCGCCATTTGGCCAACGAAACATACCTTTTCTTGAATATTAGATGCACCAGAAATGAATAACTAGCTGCGTATCCCATGTAGCTGAAATCTTTACAGCCGTTGCTTTAGTAAGTAGCCTTTTGTGTGTAGGTTACTGTTGCTGAAATAGGATAACATCGAAACTTTGCGTAAACGCTGTCCCAGAACATTCGGGCTTTAATTATCCGCTCTGCCATCATGTGCGCGGTGCACCGTTTAGTTTACCTGCCATTTCATAAGTGTTAAAATTCGAAATCTGGCGTTGCCAATGCTAGATTTCGATAAGTGCATCGATCGGCTGCATTCATTGACTGTCGGTATGATACCGACAGTCAATGAATGCAGCCGATCGATGCACTTATTCACCTACGCAATGTAAAGCGGAGCATCACCTGCTGCACTCGAAACAGCGAATTCATATTAGTATCACGAAATTCTGCCTTTCGAATACTGCGCGATGAAGTTATCGGACACATGTACAGATGTCTCGATGGAAACGGCCAGCGAGTTTGACCATCTGTTGACTTAAAAATGAAAGAAAGATTGCTGAAATCGAAAAAGCGATAACTTATAATAGTATTATTAGCGAAATACGCATTCGCTAACGATAGCTAAGTGACGTTTATAGTGTTTTAAGACCGCACTTGTGAGCATGACAATCGACCACCGCAACGGCAAGCGTTACTTGATGTGGATAGGCAAGTTTAAATTTCCGGCTACATTCCGCAACTATTATTAGAAAATTGAGACTCCCTTAAAAAAATTCTGGCAGCTCCGCACTAGTAGTGCGAAGACTGAGCTGGTAGCGTTACCCTCTTCCTTTCTCTTCTCCTCACCTTTACTTCCCTTTTAAGACTATGCTAGGTTTTACCCTCTCCCCTCCTCCTCAACTTCACTACCCTTTCCCTACCCGTCCTATATCATACTATACGTGGATGTGGAATGCTTTACCCTCTCCCCTCTTCATTTCCCTTCTTCTGACTCTCACATTACTCCTCGTCACCCTCACATCCCTTTCTCACCCCTTGCTATACTATAGTAGGCTATGCTATACTTCGCCCTCTCCCCTCCGCCTTTCCCTCCTCCTCACGCCACTTCCTTTTCCCACCCCGTGTTATACTATGCTATACATAATTATGCTATGCATCACCCTCTCCCTTCTTCATTTCCATCACCCTCACTTCCCTTTCCCAGCCCTTGCTATACTATGCTGAAGCAGAATCGCGAGTTTAAATAAGATTCAGTAAAAATTGTATAAGTCATCCATCAATCACTCTACTAGATGAAGAGAACAATTATCTGTTTGGCAGGACATGATTCATGTTGTTTTGCAACGCCTGTGCAGAGTTTTGGTGCCTCATTGTTATCTATATATGTCCTTCTTTTTCGAACAATCAATCTAGCTGTGAGTTCAGCGCTGTGTCCTTTTCTTCTACTGTCCGTATTCTAACTCTGTCTCGCTGTTAATTATTCCACGAGGGATATACTATACGTGGATATGCTATGCTTTCCCATCTCCCCCTCCTCCTTTCCCTCCTCCTCATCCTCACTTCCCTTTCGCTTCCCCTTGCTAAACTATGCTATACACGGCTATGCCATACTGTACCCTCCTCCTCCTCCTCCTCCTCCTCCTCCTCCTCCTCCTTTCCTTCCTCCTCACCATCACTTCGCTTTGCCACCCCTTACTATACCACACTATGCATGGCTATCTTATGCTAGGACCCTCCCACTCCTCCTTTTTTTTTCCTCCTCGCCTCACTCCTCTTTCCCGCCACCTCGCTATACTGTACTATGCATGGCTATGCTATGATCAGAATCTGCTTGGCACATGCCCGCTTTCTGCAGGTCACGCGAAACGGCGGAACGAAAAGCTTAAACAGCTCCGCTGCTAAAAACTGTGAAACAAGATAAAAGAAGAGTAATCGAGAGGCTCAGGCTGTGCGAAGGAATATCGCTAAAGATATCACTGTTATTATTTTTTTGTGAATGGCTATACACATTTCACTGAAATAAGCGCACTCATTTCTAAATAGCGCTCCACTCAGTACTTTATTCGTAAATTGTCGTTCTCAGCGTAAAATTTATTATGTTTCATGCATTAAAGTTTTGCGATCATTTGGGAAATAAAAGCGTTTTTCAGATACGCTGCAAAAACTTGCAGTGCGTACGTGACACATGGTTTGGCGAGTTGAACCCATAATCTTTTTTTTTTTTTTCTGGATCTACTAAAAATCAGATCACCGGCTCTCGCCCGTATTCTCAAACAAGCCTTGATTCGAATTTCGTCCTTCACTTGACCGAGTTTAGCATAGACCGAGTTTAGCGTTGCTCGACTGAAAATGACATCGTGCTTCTCAAGAATAGCTGCAGATTATCGCTGATATTTGGTTACTTGTTCTGCCGATAGACTGCGCTCCGATCGAATTTCTCAAGTCAAGGCGAAGCGTTGAGTGGAGGGACGTTCTAGAATCCGGAGGTCGGTGATCAGTTGTACGCAAGAAAACAGCGCAGAAGCGCTTTCTTGCTGCTCGCTACTTAGTTGATTCTCAAATTTAAAATACCGAAGCAAGAAGTGCGCAATAACGAATGCCGTACTGGAGCGCTCCGGTTTGATTTCGCCAACCTAGTCTTATTTAACATGCAGCTTGAGTCCATCGCCTACTCGCTTCCATTGGACTACTGTCATCTATCTATCTATCTATCTATCTATCTATCTATCTATCTATCTATCTATCTATCTATCTATCTATCTATCTATCTATCTATCTATCTATCTATCTATCTATCTATCTATCTATCTATCTATCTATCTATCTATCTATCTATCTATCTTCTGATAACTCGCACTTTTGTTCGTTCCATAGGTAGATGGGAAACGGTGAGGAACTGGAAATGTATCGTTCGTGTGCAGCTATCGCTGAGTCTGCTTTGCAAAACTCCTGTAGGACCGCCTACATCCTACAGCCCTTTTCAGTTCCGAAACAATTCCATATTAGTTCCCCGTTATGAATATCATAGCGGTAAAGGGCTGCATGTCTTCTTTTATGGATGCACAGGATATATATCAGCGTTTCGGCACGTGCACATGACAGGTGTCGTAACCTCCCTCCGATCATAGTTTTTCATCGGGTTTCCCGCAAGGCATACGTACCCAATGTACGAGAATGGCATCATGAACGCAAGACTGGCATCATGAACGCAACTTTTCAGGCCAATCAACTGTGCATGCGTTGAGATTATCAACGCCTAATCGGAAGAAACAGGACCATGCTTCACGAAGACTTCGGTTTCCTTGTACAGAAGGGGTCATGTGCAGCGGGTTATCTCGACGTACGAGAATCCAGTATGCGATCGAATAAGTCGCCAAGCAATCGCATCTCAAGACAATTCTGCAATGCGTACAACGCGGCTTTTGTGCGTGTGTATGCGAAGAGCCCTCTTCGAAAAGTCCGCCGATAGCCCTACGCCCCTGGGCAGTCGATGCGTACAGAATCGTATACTTTTTTTTTTCCCCTCTGCCTTCTAGGGTTTCGACCGCTCACATTATATTTCCCCTTACTTCGGATACTTTCGAAACGAGCAACCCGTTCGACGCTGTATCTGCGAAACCGGCACCGAACGTTTGTGCGCACGTGATGCGATGCGGAGATAAAAGGCGGAATAAATCGGCGCCCTTTTTGGCAGCCACAAATAGCCTCCGGTGCGCCTCCCAGGTCGTGCAAGTCTCGCCGCCCATGTGGCCAGCCATGCGACAACTGACGACGACTGCGGCACCCAGCACTGCATGGTGGTGGGTCGGTCGTGACCACAAACGGCACTGCGGCGGCGCTGCCCGGGGGCAGCCTGTGCATCGGCCGTGGCAGCAGTTCCTTATTAGAGAGCGCATCGGGTAGGCGGGCCGGGAACTTCGTGTTACAAGGAAACACACGAAAGATATACTTCACCAGTAGCGACCTTTCAGGTCGCGCGAGAGCGGCAGAAAAAAAGAAATAAAGAAAGGCAAACTCGGAGAGGGATGCGCTGTAGCGAGTCACTGGTCTTTTCCTTCTTTTGCTGCTTTTTATTTCTCCCATCAGAGTGTACGGCTATACGGAGAGAAAGGCGGAGGAGGAAGGCGAGATTTTTTTTATTGCGGACAGGTTTTGCCCGCAAAACCGTACAATCCACATAAAAAAGAAACAGCGGTGCAAGAGGTCCTTCCACGTACTCGGATAAGACCGCGCGTATTGTCTTCGCGGTGCGTGTTCCTCGATCATGCTTCTTTACAGAGCCTAACTAATGCCAGCACGTGCATCGGGACGGGTTTTCGAGATAGCGTGCCACGGCTATGAGGCCGTTTCATTCTAAATGTATCACCATCGCTCGACCTGGTCCCCCTAAACGACCTCTAACAACAGGTTTTTGCTAGATTTTAAGCGCCTGGCTGGGGTTACCGAACTAGTGTGACTGTTTCTGCTGCTATCTGGCAGAGCGCGGCACAGCGGCGCCCGCAATCAGCGAAGGCAGCGAAACGACACAGGTCTGTTGAACAAGGGGCTTCGTGGTATTCGAGTGCGCTATCTTTGTAGTTTATCCAGGCTTAAGCTGGTGAGATATTATTACTTCCTTTAGCGTGTGTCTGTTGGAGGAGGCACGGTCCGGTGGGTGGGACGTGCCAAGAGAACCAGGAAATGCGAGCTCAATTAAACAATACGCGCATTGGGTAACAATTATTCACTCTGATTGCCCGCGCTCAGCGTGCAATGCCTGCTTATGAGAGGTGTATGAATAAATTGCATATTATTGGTAGCAAACAAACTATTTAACGGCAAACACCTCGAGTCATTATCTCTCTCGCCCTACCTCTCCACCTTTCTTCCATCATAATATGGAAAAGTTGAAGAAGCAAACCATGCCTAATGATGCAAATCGTGCTTCCAAAAGTCCGACGCAACTGCATTTTTGCATGGCGAGGAGAGACCAGAGAGAAAGAAGTCATGTACGGTAGGGGTTGCTTGCATAAGTTGCGAATGAAGTTAATGTGCCTGTCTCTCTCTCTCTCTATCTCTCTTTGTAATAGCCGCGCGCTGTATCTATTTGAGCTATTCAAGTCGTGTATTGCGTACAATTAACCTTGTTCGGTAGGACATACTGTCGGGCTCGTTGGTCCTGCATTTTAACAAAGTGAAATTAGCCCAAATAGAGACGGACTCAAAGATGAGGCAGACGAGGAAGCGCCTGTCCTAGTCTGCATCGTCTTTGTGTCCGCCTTTATTTGCGCTAATTTCACTCCGTTAAAACCTTGTTCAGCTTTTGGATTTCTCTTTGTTCCCATCATTTACGCGCTGATTTTCACTCGTATACACCAGAGCGACGTTACAAACCACCTCGGTTTCGCTTTATTGCTAGAATTTCTGCCACGGCTAATGTCATACATAAAAAAAAAAAAAAAGACCCGCGGCAGTGCAAGATGGGACTGCGGATACTGTATGTAAAGGGTCGGAACTTGGAGCAGGCTGGTGCTTTGGCGTCGTATATAGCGTAGCAGGTGCCGAGAGAAGCACGGCGGCGGTGACCGCAGCGGTGGTGCGTGCGCGATGTCCTTCTCCGGAAAACGCGGCCGGTTCGCGTCGTGCGGCCGGCTCGCTGCAGGCCGCGCGATTAAACGATCAGTCAGTGCCGCTGCCTAAACTGACCTTCCAGTGTCAACATAGGTGTAATGACGAACTGCCCGGTTGCTGAAGAGCTGCGCGTCACGGCTTAAATTTACGATGATCGATTAGATTGCGGGAGACGGGGGCGATGCGTACCCTATTTTTAAATCAGCTTTGCACGCAAAGTGTGCCGCGAAATGAAATTCGGGCGGCCTGCTTGCGCGTGCCGCTCGGTTCTATGTAGGCCAGACGACGAAATGCGAAAGGGGGGTGGGTTGCGTGGGGTGATCGAGCTTAGGTGGCTCCGCGAGTGTGCACCGCGTGTATGCACATACGCGACCTTTGCGAACGAGCCGACACTGATCACGCCTGCGGTCGCGCGCCGGCGACACACTTCGGTCGGTGGCGGCTGGAAGCAAATGGAAATCGCGTCAGCTCTCGCACCTCCACCCCCACCCCCCTTCGCGAGATCGCGCGCCTCTTGCTCAGAAGCATTACAAGCTGGCACACATTACGGGACGGGCTCGATTAGAAAGACAAGAGCAGTGCCGCGAAAAGCAGAAAGCGCGACAGATTGGCAGACAGACCGCAAGAATGTATAAAATGCGTGAAGCGAAGCCTTGCGAAGGCGACAAGGGCCCCCTTTGGCGCGTGGGAAGAGCACGTATATTTCAGGGGCGATAGCACCGAGTGAGTTGCTTTTAAAGTCGCACGAGTGAAGATGCCACGAGAAAAAAAAAAATTAACTGGAGGCATAACATCAAAGGAGCGCATTTCTGTAGGCGAGAATGTTAACTACACTGTTTCTCTGTGCAGGAAAACATAGCTGGAAACAGGTCGGAGGAGGAGGAGGGCGGTAAGCCGGTGAATACGATGGCACAGTTCACCCGGCGACTTCCTTCGGGGACTCTCAGAGCCGATTGCGCACCGGCACTGAGAAAGATGACCGGCCAAGAAAGAAACAACCCTCGGCAAACGCGGCCAAGACGTGCCAGGATGTGCGCAGTGTATCATAAAATGTCACCATATGAAACAGAGCGACGTGCCCAGCCGGGATGGCTACGCGGGTAGAGAGAATCCACCGATACGGCGCCCAGGGCGGCGTCCGCCGTGCCAGGATATATATGTACTTTTTTTTTCTTTTTTCGAGCCAAATGGCTACAGCGTATCGCCTTCATATTCTCGGCATGTCCACGCGAGCGCTCGTTCGCGGTGCCACGCGGTGTGCCCCGCCAGAGGTTGGTTGTCCCGCTTATCGAGGCATCGGTCGTCCGCGGTGCGCGCGCGCGCGTACTGCGCGAGGGGCGCGCGGGGAGAAGCCGTGCGTGCGTGCGCGTCAGAGGACGCGATGCGTCGCCCCTTTTAGCTCTTTCCCAAATGTGCCATTTGGCATTCTTAACTGAGAAATCAGAGCTCCGTGCGAGCTGCGTTCGACGGGTCGCTTATGCGGCACTGACTCTTCACTATATGCCTTTATCTCCGACCTGCCGAGTTCGTCGACGGCGCGTGTTTTCTTTTTCCCTTTTTTTTTAGTTTCTTTTCTTTATGGCCCCTCTCTTCTAGGGCCATCTTTTTCACGCTTCCCGGACCCTCTCCGGTGTCCAAGTTGCTTTTTTGCTGCTTTCTCTTCATTTAAGCATCTCGCCAGTGCGACTTTTTAGTGGCCGCGTGCGCGAGCAGGTGAACTTGAAGCGGCCATTCGAAACCAGTCGTCATTAATGAAAGAGGAAAATGAAAAGAAATGAACTGGTGGAGCGGCGCCTATCTCTGGTTCATTACGCGGCCGTTTCCATTCTTTTCGTTTCTTAAAAAAAGGTTGTGCACGGAGCTCCCTTCGCACGCAACCGTCGCTTTCCTTTCGTATACAGCCGGCTGCTAATGAAAGCGGGACGTAAAGTGGACACGACTTCCTCTATGCGCGTCGCGCACACGCAAGTTAATACCTCTCGTCGCGTTCTTCGGCGTGCCCCCAGCGCGACGCACTTCCTTGATCATGAACGGCGGGGGCTTAGAAGGCGATAGCACTGCGCCGGCTCTCGTAAGGCGCCAGACAGCGACGATGATCAAACGAAGGATTCGCGGGAGGACCTTTGAACCGGCCGGCGGCCCGCAGCGAGTTTGTTCTCGGCGATCTCTGCCATACACCCCATGCTAACTCGATTTTTCTTCCCTCTATCGCTTGACAAGTGGCATAACTCATGCCGGTCCTTATCTCCTACAGAAAATGTCATAGCTTGCTTCATTTTCGAATGGAACGCGATGTAGCAGTTTTGTTCTTTCTGCTGGGCTTCTTCACCCGGCCGTGGCTTTTATATACGGAGGACCCCTACGAACGCGGGCCATATCGCATAACAACAAGCGCACCACATTCTTGGCAGATATATATATATATATATATATATATATATATATATATATATATATATATATATATATATATAGTATATAGTGTATATATGTGTGTGTGTGTGTGTGTGTGTGTGTGTGTGTGTGTGTGTGTGTGTGTGCGTGCGTGCGAATGTGTGGCAAAGTTTAAAAACTCCTGTATACTTAAAATTAGGTGCGCGTTGAGAAAACCCTGTCGGTCAAACTCAATTTAATTGAGATTAAACGAAACTGGCAATTGTAACTCCTTCCTATGGCCAGTCAAATATAGAATCAAACTGCCTGCATGTTTCATTCGGACGAAGTTGCCTGCGTTTATTTCAAGGTTCCTAACATTCCTATTATTATTTTCTTTTTCTGTTGCAACGGCAGGAAATAACAAAAGCGGTCGTCGCAGTGATTATCGCTGGCTAAGCTTGAGTTCTGCAATAGTATGATCGATCGCGAGCTGCGGCCAGCAGCTGTAAACACGTTAAGTTCGCTGAAAACAAGTCACACGTGGTTAAGCAAGAGATTTCCTCCGAAACGCTCCTATATGCGACCGTGGCTTTTGTACGACGAGAGCAGGCAGGCTACGCGATCGAAAGCCATGGTGGTCAGACATGTCACGGATAGCGTGCTTGCGTGCGCTCGTCACCGAGTAGATGGAGCTTCCAGCTATAAGCTGCAGTGAGGAGGGGGAGGGGAGGGGGAGGGCTAAAATTGCACTAATCTCTTACTTACACAAGCCTCACGCTAGCTATGTATCCGCACATATTTCTCGTCATCGCGAAAGTGTAAAAACCCACTATAACTTCTATCTGCAAGCATCAATGGCTGGCAATGAGTCGTACGGTTGAAAAACAGAGTTGGTAATATTTGTTTCCTTTTGCTGTTCATTTCGCATTCTCACGCACGCGTGCATTCAGAATAGAATGAGAGAGAGCTTTATTACAACAGAAACGTTGAGAAGTCGGCCTGCAATACAGTGTTCTATCCTGCTAAATTAAGCGTTGAATTAAAGGAGAAAAGGATCAACAGGAGAATGATAATTCGGAGAACGTTTGCAACGACGATAAGACGCGCATCGAAAAGCCTTCTTTTGTTTCATGGTGTCAATGTCAGGCCCTCTAGGCCATCTTAGTTTTGTTTGGATTAACTGGACAGTGTTTCGAAGTTTAAAAGGGACTTTCTGGGCAGACATTTCGGATTTAGTTGCTGGGTGTCTGATCGGCTATGCTTCAAAATTCTGTGTCACCTCTGCGTCGTGTGCTAAACAGCTTCACTGATCATCCACCTTCATAGAGTGGAATGACTCACAATTTTCTTTTTTCCACTCATCAGTTGGCCTGCTGAGAGGCCGATGTCAACAATTTGAGGTGTCGCGGCTTTGTACGAGTCAATTCTCAAAGGCAGTACAGTATGGCAAAACAAAAAGAAACGTTACAAACTGCATCCCCATGGTCGTTGAACGGCCAGATTTTCGGACCGTATTGCGGGGTTGAAGTTCAAGCTTTCTATAGTTTCTCGACTACACAGTGTGGCGATTGCGCGCTGGCACCTGTTAGGCGAAGGAATCCGGACTGGAAGAAAAAGTCTGCGTCCCCTCACCGTGTCGACGCGGTCTCTGATTAACGGACTCTCGCGACTTTTTCGCCGAGCGAGCAGATGGGCGCGCGTTTAGCATATGCGCCGCTAACGCGCCGCGGGGAAGTGGCCAGGCGTCGAGAAAGCGTGATATTCTTTTCCCGTCAATCTGATAAGCTCCCCCTCTCTTTGTCCAGTCAGGCCGGCTAGGCCAAGTCTTTGGACAGTGGTGATGTGACGGGCGCTATGCGAAATGAAAAAGGCGAGCGAGAGAGAAGCCTCCACCACTTAAGACGGCGCACATTTCAAGCGGCACACGCCCGGACCACGCGCGTCTCCCGGTGCGCCATAATGCAAACGAAACAACCGAAGAATAGAAGAAAAGTGGCTCAGCAAGTTTTATAAATTACGCATTGTTGGGGGAGCCGGGCGCTGTCAGTGCGGCGGGGCGCATTACCCGTCGCACTGCACACGCGGCGTGCGGGCTGACAGCGCGAAACACGCGCTGCCAAAGGAAAGAACAAGGCAGCGGCGTCGAATAGCTGGCTGCTGCCAATGCAGCGGTGTCTTTTGAAGGGGCCCCGGCGGTGCCACGATCCTCGAGCGGAAAATTTTAAACGCGTACAAAGATGAAGCTGCCGCAAACGCGTTCAGCTGTTGCCGAAGCCCTCTGGAATCCCTTTCTTCTTGTCGCAACGATCGAGCGAGGGCGAGGGCGCCCGTCTGTCACGTCCGTGCGGTTGAAATAAAATGCGTCTCTCTCGCGCGGGCTTTGAGTCGTCCATAGAGAACCTCCAAAGCCACTCCCATGAAAAGCGCCCGCGACGGCGGAAAACACCTG